>NW_017256051.1:1988005-1988354 GCF_001594055.1 Mycetomoellerius zeteki
GGCCGCGGCCTATACAATAGATGTCCTTGTTTATCCTGTAGGTTAAACAAAGACACCTATCGTATAGGTCGCGGACTAAGCATACGGTGTAGCCACTAGAGTTCCTAAGGACGGAATCCAAAGTCCGGTCTTACACGCATTCTACAAGCCATTAATCATAAATTAAAAGTTAGAAGCTGGAAATTGACCAATCACAGTCGTCAATTTCCAGCTTCTAACTTCTGACTTATGACTAATGGCTTATGTAGAATAGTAATTGGCTACGTTTACACCGTGCATTTAGGCCGCGGCCTATACAATAGATGTCTTTGTTTATCCTGTATATTAAACAAAGACATCTATCGTATAA
>NW_017256051.1:1988498-1998012 GCF_001594055.1 Mycetomoellerius zeteki
AATCAGACTACGCATTGAATATTGAGATCGAAGATTGAAAGATTGAAATTTGACCAATCAAAACAATAGGAGCTAAAATTCCTTTGTCCTCACTGGTCAAATTTTAATCTTTAATCTTCAATCTCAATCCTCAATGCGTAGTCTGATTCCGGCCTTATTGTGATTGATCCATTATTGATCGGCAGTCAGAGTTGGCAGTCGGGTCGGTCTGCAGAGTCAGTAGTCTGATTCCGGCCTAAAGCCCGTATCAGACTACACATTGAATATTGAGATTGAAGATTGAAAGATTGAAATTTGACCAGTGAGGACAAAAGAATTTTAGCTCCTATTGTTTTGATTGGTCAATGCGTAGTCTGATTCCGGCCTTAAGATGCTAATACGGCTCTCTGATTGGTTCATGCATTAGCTTAAGCCCATCTCGAATCTTGAGCAACGTCTATAGATTCCGCCCTAAGACCGGACTATGGATTCCGGCCTTAATCTATATTCAAATACCTATGTATGTGTTACTTTTTAATTTAAACAATACAAAGAATTTATAAGGAATTAATAAATAAATTTCTTATATTATATGTCGAAAAATACAAATGTTATTTAACCTCGTAGAGAAATGAATTGTTTTTTGGAGTCCAATTTATTCTCCCAACATTTTTGCTCATAAAGCACGACGTTCATTGGGTGCATTTAGTACTACAACCACTGAGCGCTCAGTGAGCTCTTGCATCTGATTGGCATATTCCGTTAGAACTAAAAATATAGATCAAACAGATTCAAGAGCTCACTGAGCGCTCAGTGAGCGGTCATAGTACTGAATGCACCCACTGTCTCTGCGAAACACTTTCATTATATAGCCTTTGGCTGTTGAATTATTACAAAAGGGGACTGCACAGCTAACAATTTTTTAATAATTTTCAGATTTAACACGTGTTTCACAGTGTTTCATTCTCATGAATTAGAGTTATAAATTAGGTCAGATATGTGTGAAAGTTAGAGAAAGATACCATATGTCTCTCTCTCTCTCTCTCTCTCTCTCTCTCTCGTGTGATTTTGATAAAACTAGAGACCATGCAGAGCAATAGCGGCCTGATCGGATTTGCATTAACCTGAGTTGGATTAATCTTTCCTATTGGTTGACGTTACACGCTCTACCAATAAGAGAGCATAAAACGCCATTAATCCAACCCAGGTTGATGCAAACTTGGCCGAGCCGAAAACGCTAAAAGAGAAATCTGTAAAGCCTAAGACACAATGCGAGGGAATAGTGATAGCGATATGGATAACATGATTTCAACCTATCAGAAATCGAATATATCGGAATACATAGTTTTGAATAGGTGAAATCATGTTATTCCTATCGCTATCGCTATTCCCTCGCATTGGGTGTATCCAGAAGTACGACCGCTCACTGAGCTCTCAGTGAGCTCTTGTATCTGATTGGCATATTCCATTAGACCAAACAGGTACAAGTGTTTAGCGCTCAATGAGCGGTCGTGCTTCTGGATGCACCCATTGGGTCCATTCAGTACTACAATCGCTCACTGAGCTTGAGGATTGCTTATTAATATAGATAGTACTGAATGCAACCACTAAATGCACCTAATAAGAACCTATCGCACGGTGAGCAAGGTGCATTGCGAAACCCATCAAAAAAAGTGTTGCAACATTTTTGGCCCTGACCGTACATACATACGTGTAAATAGATATACAGTTATATCAGAGAAAAGTCTGAGAGCGGCCATGCCCGGGATTTAGCTGCAACCTTATTTTGAAGCGCTTCTATGTCTACAAAACGTGGACATTGAACTACATAGTCAATATCCACAATCCCGTAGTAATGTCTACGATTTTTTTATTGTATTCGCTATATCCATGATTTTCCGTTAGATAGACAAAGACGAACAATCGTTTGTTCAACAAGCGTCGACAGATTGATTGTTTGTCTTTATCTATCTATGGCCCTGCGCACAATGGAGGAAATATTAGGAACAAGAACAGATATTAAGATTTCAACCTATCAGAAACCATGTATTCCGGTGTAACTGGTATCTGATAGGTTAAAATCTTAATATCTATTCCTGTTCCTAATATTTCCTCTATTGTGCGCAGGGTCTAACGGACCGAAAATCGTGGACATAGCGAAGAATACAATAAAAAAATCGTGGACATTATCGACGGCATCGTGGATATTACCGACGGGATCGTGGACATTGGCTATGTAGTTCAATGTCCACGTTTTGTGGACATAGAGGCGCTTCAAAATAAGGTTGCAGTTAAAATAGCTAAGGGCGATTGTTACCAACTCCGATTAACTTAATCGACCGATTATTCCATTGGAATTGGCCAATCGCCATCTGTCGTCAAACAAAATGACAAATGCGATTGGTCAATTCCAATGGACTAATCAGCCGATTAAGTTAATCGGCGTTGGTAACAGTCGCCCTAAATCCCGGGCTAAATCAAGCTTCTTTTTGGCTACGTTTACACCGTGCGCTTAGTCCGCGACCTATACGATAGGTATCTTTGTTCAATATACAGGATAAACAAGGACATCTATTGTATAGGCCGCGGCCTAAATGCACGGTGTAAACGTAGCCTTTGGTTATACATATAGGCTGCTTTCCTTTTAGGAGACACATGGTGCGTTCGGGAAGACACTAATAGCGCTATCTGTCATTCTATCTTCGTTGTTTATTAAACGTAAAACAAGGATAGAATGACACAAGCGTTAATAGCGTCTCCCTGAACGCACCTACAGTCGACACAAGTGTCGTTCTATCTTTGTCACTTTTTGAATGTCAAGAAGAATAGAACGACGTTTGTGTTGATTTGTATCATCAAATGGAAAGCTGTGATAATTTTATTTTGCAGTGTTAATGTAATTGAGATATATATCGATCGAATTTCTTCATGACATCGGCCGAATATTTTATTAGTCTTATAACAGTAACAAGTGCAAAGAAATTAGCTACTGCGCTTGTTGTCTGTTTTATTATATATCATGGTGTCATTCATCTTATTTATGGTATAGTGGAAACATCTGCAAAGCATCAAAATTAACAATAACCATAAAATTTATAATAATTTTTGCAATGTTATATTTTTAATTTTTTAATTTAATAATACAAGTCATTTACTATTGGCGTAAACATATTATAACTTCTGTCATAGGTAGCGATTCTTGCAAATGGTTATTGACAGAAGGTAGATACAAAGGTGACAAGGAATGGCAACCATACGGCTGCATGATGCACCACTATACGCAAACGTAAGATTATATTTAATTTATTTTATTAAGAAAAATTAACTTTTATATAGAAAAAATTTATGTCATTTTACAGAGACAGCAGAAGATGTATGAGATATCTAGCTTTCATGGGCCATCATAATCATTTTGTATTTATTGGTGATGCTAGAATAAGGCAATTATATAAATCATTTGTTTCACAATTTATGGTTGATGGTAAAACATCTGATCTTACGGAGCTACCGGAAAACTCCGACTTGGGCTTTAATGATGGACAACTTAAGTTAAACGTACAATTTCTATGGAGGCCACGACTTGATAATTCTATGATAGCAGACCTTAGAGGCTGGATGGTATGGTACATATATATAGATATAATACAATAAATAGATAAATTGTATAAATACACATAAGAAGTTTGAATCAGAAGATGAAATAGTGAAATTTACATTTATCTTTGTTATAGAAGGCAGATGCACCCAGTGTAATGGTCTCGGGCTCTGCTGCAGCTGTCATTCTTGCAAATAATAACAGTGATACGCAACTTTATTCGGAATACAATACAGGTTTGATTCGACTGGTACAGCCGATAGACTTTTTGGCTAAAAAGGGTTCTCAATTTCTATGGCTCTTACAAGATCCTGTGCTCAAGGAAAGACTGCCTGCACAATTGTCGAGTTTAGACAACAAACAGATCAACTTATGCAACAAAGCAGCCGCAAAGGTAACATCGACGATACGTTTACCTGATAATATAAAGGAAAAGATAAATATTCTATAATCACTGTATACAGATATTATCTCACAGTGAGGCTCGTATATGGCAAAGCAGCAAATTAGTCGGTATGGGTGTTCTTGAACAAAGTCCAGATGGTTATTTGGCGAGTCCATTGTCACTTCGGCATAAAGTTCAAATACTATTAAATACATATTGCAATGATCATATGAATTTCGATGATGGCAGTTGTTGCAGTTATCCTGAGCCGGCAACTATTTTACAATTGTTAACTCTATCTGCGCTTGCATTATTGTAATTGAGTATCTAATATTTTACTTGTACGTTAATTCAATGATTTATTCTTCTTATGGAAAACAATTTTTGTAATAATCTTATAGTGTAACAATAGGAGGAGGTATATGGCTATATAGAAAATTATGCAAGTATCGTTCCGAAGTATCCTATTCTCATGTTACCACTGAGGAAGTAAGTGACACTGAAGAAGCAGGTACTTCGGAAGTCATTCAAGTTAAACAACCTGAGGTACAAGATTTCTATACCCTCATTACATCACTAGCTCTCTTTTCGATTATATTAGCATATTTTTATTTATGTGACAGGTAAGTAATCGCTTGCCGAGGTTTGTAATCTTGTCTTGATATTGCAATAGCTTTAATAATTCTCTCCTCTCTTATATCATTTTTAGAACAAATTTTTTCATGAAGGAGAATAAATATTACAGTGAATTCAGTTTTTGGCTACCACTTGGCTATATCTTAGCTCTTGGATTATTTTTCACTGAAGATCGCGAGAGAGGACCGAGAGTGTTAAATAGAGAACAAACGGATGAATGGAGAGGTTTAATGCAAGCGGTTGTGTTAATATATCATGTTACTGGTGCCAAAAATGTCTTACCGATTTATATGTATTTAAGATTAATTAATTCTGCCTACTTATTCTTGTCTGGATATGGACATTTTTATTATTTTTGGCAAACTGGCGACATGTCTCTTGTCAGATTTGCTAGAGTAAGTATTAGAAAGTTTTATAATGCAACTTAAACTGAAATCATTAAAATCATATTTTTGCCTGTGGAATCAAATCTACTTCTTGTGTTTCAGGTCATGTTTAGATTAAACTTATTGACAGTATCCTTATGCCTTTGCATGAACAGGCCATATCAATTTTATCATTTCGTACCATTGGTATCATTCTGGTTTTTAGTTATTTATTTTCTAGCTTGGTTACCACCCAGAATATATTCTGGAAGTTTAACAGAATATGGACCGAGAGCCTTGCTGTACTTTGCTCTAAAACTCTTGGGTCTTGTATCAACAATTACCGTACTATACATGTCAGAGGTAGGTAAAAAAAACTTATTTCTCAGGAAAATATATTCAAAATATAATACGTTTTATTAACGCAGGTGTTCTTTGAGAAAGTTTTTGTCACGAGGCCCTGGAAAGCATTATTCGTGACAACTGATGACGATATCCGTGAATGGTGGTCTCGTTGGAGAGTCGACAGATACAGCGTAGTCTGGGGCTTGACTTTCGGAGCTGGTCTTGTCGCTCTTCAGAGAGTAGATCACATTCCAGGCACTGCATTGTCTTCTATACTGGCATTGATTTCCTTAATAGCGTATACTACTTTCACGATTTTGTGTCACTCTGTATCAGAATGCGAGGAAATTCATTCTTATGTTGCGTTCATTCCGGTAAACTACAAAACTGCTTTAACTCGTTTATTATTTATTCTTTTCCATCATATTATATTTTTCACTTTTTCTCTTATATTTATTAATTTTTTTTATATTACTATTTTATTATTAATGTAATCTGTTAGATTGTAGGATACATTGCTCTCCGAAACGCATCATTGGCATTACGGGGAAAACACTCTGCACTTTTAGCTGGATTGGGTAGAATAAGTTTGGAAACTTTGGTTGCGCAAGGTCATATATGGTTGGCAGCAGATTCGCATGGAGTACTTGTACTATTACCCAGATTCCCCGTGCTAAACTTGTTGGTTACATCGTTTATTTTCATATGCGCCAGTCACGAAGTAAGAAAAACAGATTATTTCTTATATTGACTGAAAATTGCAATTATCATTTTAATGATAATTAAAAACAATTTTTTTTCTTATGGAGATTCTTTCTTCTAGATTCATAGATTGACTCACGTTTTGACACCTTATGCAGTACCGAATGATTGGAAATTAGTAGCTCGCAATTTGCTGCTGTTTACAGCTGTGTTAGTACCTATCGGCATTCACGATGGAATGTTTTAAAAATGGGAATCTCATCTTCATCCTCATGCAAAATAAATCAAAGATATTAGCAGTATTATAACATGTATGAAGAAAACTCCATATCAGCCCAAGTGAAGGGAAGATTAATTAAGTAAATAGATGTTACGCTTTTCTTACAATAAAACGTGATGAAAACTAAACTTAATTGCATATCATGCCTATTTCAATTATCATGCGATTGTGTAAAATATTTTTTACTATAATCATTTTCTGTATATTCGATTAAAATCAAGTTGAAAATACAGTTATCATTTTATCTACTCGTATTTTATATTTTGCAATTTATATTTACAATTTAATAAATTTAATATATTTTATTATATATATTAGTAAATATACATACGTAGTAAAAGCAGCTCAATGAACTGGCAAATAGGTTCTATTTGATTTGTTACTTAAATTATATTTGTAATTTTACAAAAATATTTTACTAAATAAAATAGCATTATCTACTAACTGTTTGCATATCGTATTTTACATGGCTAGTATAGATGTCATAACCGAGAGATATCATGTTATCGTAAAGTACTCTGTATCGTGTAGGAAGGAAATAAAAATTAATAATTTGTGCTGGAGGCCAAATGACCCATTCAGCTATGTATAGTCTATGCGCTTTTTTTTTAATTTCATTCTTAAACTCTGTCAAACTATTATTCTCCATTAAAGCCAGTGTAAAAAAAAATGTACTTATACAGAGAGGCGAACAAATTAACTGATCAATAATTACTTTTTTTAAAACTATACCAATAGTACGTCCAGTTATTCTAGTGTCTAAAAAATTATACCAGTAATGACAAACTATCCCGATAGACATGCCAGATACAGACATATTTCTCGTTCTAGTAAAACTCCATTTATCCCATTTGCCCTAAAGAGAATATCAACAAGTTATCATCTAGATATAGTATCATGAAATGTTACGGTTAACAAACCTTTAATATCTCATAATGTTGCTCTAAAACATCTCCTATGCCAGAAAGAGAAATTGATATCCCTATATTTGTGTACAATAAATGTTTAGGAGAGAATAAGCATTCCTTCAAGTGATTTATTCTATTAAAAATTAGCCCCATTCCTCTTGCAATATTCATTGCCTAAAAAATAAAATATCATTAGGTACTACTACTGCAACATTTAATCCAAATCTTGTAATAAGTAACGAATAAAATTCAAGGTAAATTATATAAATATATTGTTTATTTTTAATAATTTTATTATTAAGTTTACCACGGGCATGAAAATATATAATTTAAACATGTGTGTTTGTCAGATTTATAAAATACTATTTTTACACTATCCGAGAAAATGAAATATCAATTAAGATTAATTAAAATATATATATATATATAAGCTTATTAATAAATGATAACCAACACAATCTGATTGCAATAGAAATCTGGGTAATTATTAGAACCCCCCCTTCCTCCTTACTAAAATCTTAATAAAGATATACTCATTCGACGCATTTCACTCAAAACGAAAGAATCTGGCAGAAAAACGCAGCAGTTGGCCTCGTGAATTGAGTTATTAAGCGTTAAAGTTTGACAAGGGATCATCTCAATTCGTATAAGTTATTGAAAATCCTTGATATCAGTAAAAGTTGACAGCATAAGGTGCAAATTAAAAAAAAAAAAAGGCAAGATCGTATAAGTCGTAGGTTTCAAGAAATGGTAATTGTACAGAATCGGTGCCGCAGTTTAAAAATCAATAAAATTAGGTTTATTTAACGCGTTTCTGCATGAAACGAAAGAATCTGGCAAAAAAAAGTGTCGCTCTGCCCTACCAACCGAGATATTAAGCGTTAAAGTTAACGACTATTGAGGTTAGGAAATCTGTCACAGAGGCGAAATGAAGTCTATTGTACTGTTGCTGACTGTTGCACATAGGTGATGGGTTTCGACTCTCCACGCGAAGCGACTCTCACCCCCTTTCCCCCCTGCAAAGAGTGCTCAAGACTTCTATAACAATACAATTATAGAAATCGTGCTGTCGTGGGCCCCTTTGCAGGAGAGAGAAGGGAGATGAGAGTCGTGCGCCCCTTTAAAGGGGTAAGAGTCACTTTGCGTGAAGAGTCGAAACCCATGTGCAACAGTCAGCAACAGTACGATTATAGACCTCATTTCGCCTTTGTGACAAATTTCCTAACCTCAATAGTTGTTAACTATAACGTTTAATATTTCGGTTCGCGGGGCAGAGCGACACTTTTTTCTGCCAGATTATTTCGTTTTGAGTGAAAACGCGTCGAATGAGTATATTTTTATTAAAATTTCAGGAGGGGGCAGGAATATTCTAAATAATTACCATCATCTGCTATAAACACGTTGACATGGTTCTCACGTTGATAAAAAAATGAACGAATTAATAATTATTAAATGCAAAAGTTAGGGTGCAGTCCCATGGAGCGTATCGCGCGTATCGCGGATCGCGCGTATCGAAAATTTGACCAATCGTGGACGTTCCGCTATTTTCGATACGCCGCCGTTCCGCTGAATTCATTATTGTAGCGTAATACGCGCCGAATTTAAATAAAATCGCTTAGTCTAAAGAAGTAGTGTCATATGGCAGCCCTCGAGATGTGATATGCATAGAATCGCAAGATTGCGTCGAAAATTGTTGCATCGTTTTTTTGGAAAGCATTGCCGGTTTCGATTGTGCCTTATACGACTAGCTGCGTTTACCTCGTCAACGAGAACCTGAGTCATTTAAACTCAAAGAAGAAGCTCTATCTGAAATAAAAAAGAAGACAGTGAATATCTTTCACGATTCACGAATTCACGATCTTGTTGCTCCAGTTCATTAACGAGATTATTGCTTGCTCCTTGTGCTAACCATCGTTCAATAGTAAATATTCGACTGACCCAATATTTTCGTTTTCTTCTATTAATAGGTTTGTTCTCACTTTTTCTTAATATAGAATAAAACTCATATGTTTTAATAATTTTATGATATATTTCCTGCTTGATGAAAGCATTGTGGTTGTGGTCTAGACGTTTTGTTAATAACAGCAAAAGCAATATTGTTTTTTATTTCATTCTACACTTGTTAAACCATTGCGAATTTTTTAATTTAATAAATAATAATAAGACTCTGTAAGTGTATAAAACAAAATAGAATAATTGAAGGGCTAAGAGCCAGTTATGTAATAAAGAACATTTAATAAAGATATTATAATTAAAATAATCATGATTATAACGCTCCATTTCGACCGCGTATATAAAAATAATAAATAATAAAAGACT
>NW_017256051.1:1998561-2002524 GCF_001594055.1 Mycetomoellerius zeteki
AAAAGTCAATAAAAGTAATTGATCAATTTCTTATGGCTTAAGGCTTAAAACACCTATTGTAGATCCGGATTTATCGATAATTGTCGCTATCATTAACTAGCGACAGCCAATGGCGGTACAATCCTGGGAGAAAGAGCAGCTCTCATTGGTTGTCGCTAGTTAACAATAGTGACAATTATCGATAAAACGTTTAGAAAATCCCGCAACAGGCCTATTATGTAAATGATTACAGTGATGGGAGGTGACAAGAATTCGTCTGCTCTGGGAAACTTATGCGCATGCGTAAAATAACGTAGCAGCTCGATTCAATGGGCGCGTTCAAGTTAACAAAGCGGCTAGCCTCCTCGCCGAGTAAATGAACATAATTGGTTATTACTTATAGATCCAACCAATCATATTCAATCGCTCGATAAGCATGCCTAGCCGCTTTGCCGTCTTGAACTCGCCCAATGGCTGCGTTCAGCAGACTCAACAGTTTTGCAACCGTTTTATGATTGTCTGCTGAGATAGGACCATTCTTCTAGATCTAAAAGTATGATCCAATTAGCGCGAAGGAAACTTACAACAGTTGCAAAACAAACGTTCTGCTGAACGCACCCAATGGGTGGAACCAATGATGGAACCAAGAAGACTAGAACCAGGAGAGTCAACTCGTGCCAATAGCGGTAGTGGGGGTGAGGCAAAAAGTGGCGACGGATAACTTCCCCCACTCTTGCGCTTCATTAGTCCTCTCTGTCGCTCTATATAGTTGTCGCTCTATCGTTCTATAATCGTCACTTTGTCGCTCTTATATCGAACTTTCACACAATGCGCAGTGCCGCTGCACATCGTGTGAATAGCCGCGGACGTTTTTTGACTCACCCCCACCACGCGAGTTGATCCTCCTTAGTTCTAGTCTTCTTGGTGTCTGTCCTGAACTCAAGCGGTGAAATTATAAAGCTAAGCAGCGTTCCAACTACAAGTCGACATGTGGGGTAGAGCAACGCTTTTTTTTTTGCCAGATTCTTTCATGCAAAAACGCATTAAATAAGTCTAATTTCATTGATTTTTGAGGTAGGGAGAGGTTAAATTGAATAATTACCTTTTTCTATCAGATTCTTTCGTTTCACGCAGAAACGCATGATCAATGATGAGCCTAATTTTATTATAATCGAAGGTTAGGGTTGATTCTAAACAATTATCTTTAATTAATACATTTTAGTGGTGAATTTGCTTTGTTTTATATTTTTAGCAATGAATCCTATGCGATCGACAACTTTCCGGAGCGGTGAGGAATCAAGATCAACACGTAACGAAGATCACAATAGTTTAGCAGTTTTACGTTTAAGAATCGAAGAAAAGAAGCAGAGGCGCAGACGAGAATGGCAACGCCAGCAAGAGCGAGAGAGACAACATGAAAAATTGAAACAGCAAAAAATTTTAGAATATGAAAGGAAACGTGCACAAGCTTTAAAATATGCTGAGGAAAAATCCTCGCGTCACAGTCGAAGTAAAAGTGATAGTGAGTCTCCCTCGCATGTTCGGTACAGAGGTAGATCTACATCAACTGCTTCCAAATCTGGTAGCCTTCATGAAAAGTGAGTGTACGATATATACACAGGATACGGTCCATTTGGTCCTACAAATGCTTCGAAGTTTTTGATTGACCAATTGGAAGAAAGAATTTTACTAATTGACCAATCAAAAAATACTTCGAAACATTTGTAGCATCAGGTGGACCATAGCTACAATTATATACCTATATCTTTATTATAGTCCAAGCATTTATTGGTACTTAATAGAGATAAGGTGACTTGAAAATATCTGGAAAGAATATTTCAACGAAATGAATTAAAAAATTAAAAAAGGTAATTAGTATAAAACAATTAATTTGTAGAGAATATTACTTACACAATAGTAAAAATGTATTCATATATTAAAGCAGTTTTATTCCATCGTTTATTGAAGATTGTTTCGCCATTATTGGTTACTTATCACATAAACAGTGACACAGATGACAGTAATGATATTTTTTAAATAGTAAAAAGGATATAATATTTTATTGAGAAAATAGAAAAATAAGAATATTTTTTTAAATAAATTATCTATATGGCTCAATCAGAATAAATCAGTAGTAAAAAGAATGGGCTATGAGCCAATATTTTTTTTAACAAGAGCAAAAAAAGAGCAGAATTTTTTTAAAAAGATATATCTAGAATAGAACTATTTTCCTGAAAAAAGGATCTGGTTATTTTAACATAGTATAATAATTACAATTACTTTAACATATGATCAAATTCTCTTTAGATTAGATGGGTCTACAAGTGGAACAGTACCTTTATTCAGAGGTCCTCAGAATGCACAGATTGATACTTCGGAACTACGTAAAATTAGAATTGAAATTCATAGGAATATTCCTGTAACAGGATCTGTTATGGAATTAGAAAGAGATATACAATACTTAATCCTGTAGATGTGATCATCAAAAGAGGATGGAGTAAGATATTTTATTCTTCTAAAAATTTATATTTCTCCAAATCTCTTTGCTTTATAAAAATTCAGTTATTTAGCATTAACAAAGAAGAATATGTTTATAAATGTAAACATATAAGATTTAGAATTTGTTTTATTAAGCTTATATTTAAGTAAAAAGTTCTATGGATGGTTTATAAATAATTTTATAATAGCAGTAATTTATAGAATTGAGATTTTTTTTCATAAAAATATAAATATCTTCTATGTAAATATTTTTAATTCAGTATTTTTTTATTCCAAGAATTTAAATAAAATTAAGAATGATGCATATAAACTGAAAGAAATAATCTTGAAAGAAATTTCTGACAGATTTAACACATACTTCATATTTAGAAGTATCATTGAAAATAACATAGTTACTTGTGAGTTAATTTTAAAAAATTTATATTTTTGTATCAATTGTTTATACATATATATACATGAATAAGTATCTGTAGTATTCAAATAGCATTATATTGTGAATTGATGAAAGCTGCAATAGTACTGCGATTTAAAGAAAGTTCCAAAAATTTCATTTTATTGTAGAAGAAATATTATCTGCATTAACTTTTTTTTAATTATACGCTTATTTTTTAAATATATACATAAAATAATATACATAAAATTATATTTATCGTAGAATCATCATATTGGAAGATACATGTATTTTGAAATCATCTGGAAGATCTCATCGAGATTTTGTTTTTAGTACATGCGTAGGGAAAAGGGGGATAAGATGACGAAGTTGGTAAGGTAACGAATTGTTAATTTTTTAAAGATAATAATAGATGAAAAGCAGATGGTTAATTCATTAAAGGCTTTAGGTAATAATACACAATCTCTTATAGTTTGAATTCAATCCGACTACAAAAATAGATAATATATTAAGAAATGTGTTTTGGATGCATTCACTTGTAATTTTGCAGTATTTGTATGTAAGGAATGACATAATTAGAGTAAATAATTTCATTTTTTTTTAAATAAAATTGCAATATTGTATAACTAAAAGCAAATACAATAACATATTAATATTTTTTTATTTTTCACATTGCAATGGTTTTATTAATTAAATAAAAATATACGGTAACTGTGGATAACATGAATGTCGTGTATGGATAAGATGATGCTCTCATACAGGCAGATTGTAGGTTATGTAGTAAGTAGGTATATTTAATAAGTTAATGACGCAATTACTACATACATAAATATAATTATGTTAATGTTTTTTTTAACGTTTCAATAATTTTATTTTCATAAATTATATGAATGTTTTATTTTGTTTATATTTTTTTCTAAAACTTATAATATATTAAAACAATGTAAACATATTACGCATTTGAGGCTTCCACGGTTATCTTCTTCGATTATATTAGAGGATTTGCGGGTTATCACCGTGTCTTCTTTCATTATCGATGCCAACGTTTCGTGAACCATGCTGTTCACTTTATCAGGGCGAGGGGTGCACTGATA
>NW_017256051.1:2002669-2014938 GCF_001594055.1 Mycetomoellerius zeteki
TCAAAAAATATAAATTTTAAAGAATTGTAATTTATTTAACAACTTTATAATTTTTACAAATGATAACTAAGACTTGTGAATTTGAAAAAGAATAAATCAGTCTCTTTACCTCATCACAGAAATTAGGAAAAATCGACAAATCTTAAGGATGTTTTCCGACTGCAGTTGTGCTCAACCTAAAGTTTACTCGCATCCACGCAGTCGCTCCCATACAGAAAATATTAGTTGAATATAAGTATAAAAATATAAGTATATAGTGTTTGACTGTGTTCCGTTGCTGGCAAGAAGACTAGAACTAGGAGAGTCAACTCGTGCCAATAGCGGAATCAGTGCCTTGATTGGTTACATACCTCGCTCGCGCATGTGCAGTTCATTTTTATCCACGCTGACATCAAAGGTGCCGACATAGAGTTGCGCTACTGTATATACTGTGCTTATATCGAACTTTCACACAATGCGCAGTGCCGCTGCACATCGTGTGAATAGCCGCGGACGTTTTTTGACTCACTCCCACCACGCGAGTTGATCCTCCTTAGTTCTAGTCTTCTTGGATGGAACAGACGGAGCAATACGGAATACGGGTGCTTTTGGGCTTTTGGGACTCCTATATATCTTAGCGACTAACCGTTCCAAATTAGAAGGGACAATCTCAAATTTTAACACTATGTCCCGCTTTACAACGCGTTCCAAATTATAATATAAATTAAAATGTAATACAATTTGTATTTATACGTGTATAGTTACATATAGATATGTTTTATTTTATAATACTGTATATTAACACGTTATTACATACATATATTTTATTTTTATTGTATTAATTCAATATGCGTTGTAATTATGTTTTTTATTACGTATAATTTTTTTATAAGAATGGCAAGGTTTTTTGGCAGTTTCTCTTATCCTTTACAACAAATGTTGGTATTCATAAATCGGCTGCAGACGTAATAAAAAACAAATTTATTATTATTCATGAACACATTATGTTTCTTTAATAAAAAACTTCCTTTTCTCCCTACAACTTTTTTAACATCGTTATTAGGGGTCTTAAGGCCATCACACGTACAAAAATTTTAGTCGTAAGGCCGTAAGCAAATCGGCCAATTACAGTCGAGCGTTTTTAAATGCGAGATCGTAATTTTGATTGTGATTGGTCGATTTACTTGCGACCTTACGATTACGACTAAAATTTTTGTACGTGTGATGGCCTTTATGCGGGGTCTACAATAGAAGTCGTAACGATCGTAGGGTCCTAAGTGGTAGAAAATTGATCAATCATAGTTGATTATTCTTCTCATATTCGACTGTAATTGGTCAATTTTCTACAACTTAAAACCCTATGACTGCTATGACTTCTATTGTAGACCCCGCATTATAGTACCATGAAATGTATACGTCAGTTAAGGCTGCTCAGCTTTACGCATGCGCACAAAGTTTCCTAGAGCAGACTTTCCATCACTTTCCATCACTGTAATCATTAGGGGCTCCGCACAATAAAAGGAACAGGGAACAGAGAACAGAGAATAAGAATTTCAACCTATCAGAAACTGTGTATTTTACAATACATAATTTCTGATAGGTTGAAATTCTTATTCTCTGTTCTCTGTTCCCTGTTCCTTTTATTGTGCGGAGCCCCTTACATAATAGGCCTGTTGCGGGATTCTCTAAACGTTTTATCGACAAATGCCACTATTGTTAACTAGCGACAACCAATGAGAACTGCTCTTTCTTCCAGGATTGTACCGCCATTGGCTGTCGCTAGTTAATGATAGCGACAATTATCGATAAATCTGGATCTACAATAGGTGTTTTAAGCCTTAAGCCATAAGAAATTGATCAATTACTTTTATTGACTTTTATTAATCAATAACTTTTGCCGCGCGGCGGAAGTAGTATTACATTATTTCTAAAAGTTTTGCAAGGTGAGGCTGACTTAAGAACATAGAATTATTGATTAGTGCTACAACTTCGGAGTTTCGCAAGCGTTGCCGCGTTCTGTGTGCAGGAGCCATTACACCATTGCCCGTATCGTCCAGCTGATTGGTTGCTGCTTCCGCTGCTTGACGCTTGCATGTGAATGCACCTTTATGTATGAGATTCAAACTTCTGCGCAGTAATCAGTAGTAATCTTCTGCGCAGATACTCGACGCTTGCATGTAATGGCACTTTTATGTATTTCCATCATGGCAGCAGCATAGGCTTTGGGAGCGTTTATATTCGCCGTAACTGTATGCCGTAACCTGTAAAGCCTGATTTATAATGGCCGTAACCGTTAACTAATGCCGGTGCCGGTAAAATTCAACCATAGGATTTCAATGCTTTCGTTCATACTAATACGGCAAGTTAGTATGAACGAAATTGAAATCCTATGGTTGAACTTTACCGGAATAAGTTAACGGTTACGGCCATTATAAATCAGGCTTAAAACCGAAGACACAATGCGAGGGAATAGCGATAGGAATAACATGGGCTGCGTTCAGCAGACTCAACAGTTTTGCAACCGTTTTATGATTGTCTGCTGAGATAGGACCATTCTTCTAGATCTAAAAGTATGATCCAATTAGCGCGAAGGAAACTTACAACAGTTGCAAAACAAACGTTCTGCTGAACGCACCCATGATTTCAACTTATCAGAAACTGTATATTCCGATATATCCGATTTCTGATAGGAAATCATGTTATTCCTATCGCTATCGCTATTCCCTCGCATTGTGTTTTGGGCTTAAGAATTGACTAATCACATAGCGTTTTTCATTAGCAGAAATAGTGCGCATTCAGTGCATTTTAAAGTCGTTGTATAAAAATCGATGTAAAGATGTACGTTTAATAAAAATATCGAAATGAATTAAGCCCGTATCAGACTACCAACTCTGCAGGCTGACCCGACTGCCAACTCTGACTGCCGATCAATAATGGACCAATCACAATAAGACTGATTCAATGTGATTGGTCCATTATTGGTCAACAGCCAGAGTTGGCAGTCTGGTCGGCTTGCAGAGTTGGTAGTCTGATACGGGCTTTAGGCTGCGGTTCACTTGACGCTACAAACGCTTTGAAGCGTTTGAGCGACCAATCAGAACAAAGAATTTTACGAATTGACTAATCAAAGAATGCTTCGAAGCGTTTGTAGCGTTAAATGGACCGCAGCCTCAAATCGCTAAATATTCAATACATTTTATTGTGATATTTGATAAAATACACATTGGACACTTTATCAATCGAGATATCTAATGGTGAATTCGATCACTCCCACTACACTGGATCAGTGCATATTAAAAGCTGGTTTATATAAAAATATCTCAATGCAGTGATACAATATAATCAACTTTGACAATAAAATGATACATATATATTTTGTTAAATAACGTGATAATATTATTTAATCATTAGTAGATAGTTAATCGTTTAAAATATTTATATACTTTTACACTTAACTTTGTTAATTTCATGTAAAGCAGCTTTTAGTATGCACTGATCTAGTGTAGTGCAAGTGACCGAATTCGCTATTACTTTTATATTTAAAATAGTATAAAACAGCTTTAACGTGCACTGAGTGCGCACTAGTTTTGCCAATGAAAAACGCTAACAGTCAAATATTCCCCTCTCATTCGATGATAAGAAGGGAATACCCGAAGGTGATTGGTCAATTTTTAGCTCTGATGGAATATGCCAATCAGATGCAAGCGCTCACTGAGCGCTCAGTGAGCGGCTGTAGTACTGAATGCACCCGATGAGTGCACTCAGTAACTTTTTTAGTTGCTATCAGCTGACTAACGGCCTAGCGCCAGTGACGTTGTTTCGCGCCAACGAAAGTAAACGAGAGTTAAAAAGGCGGGCTGAAAGGGAATGGCAATCAGGTAATAGTGACGACTCTGGGATCATTAGCCTAAAAAATTGTGACGGGACAGATCGTGGAGCTTCTATCCCCCGCAAAGACTATCACGGCTCATCACGGGATTTTTGGATCCAAAATCATCGCATGGTACTGTGACCCTTTACATTGAGATCGGAAAATCAAACGGGGAAATCAGAAGAAGAAAAAGGCGGGCTTTGGTAGGGTCACATTGGGGGTAACGACTAAAGATAGAACGATACGTTGTGATACATTTGCGAAAATAACAACTTGTTCGCGTTTGCGATCAACATACGTAACAGAGACTATGTCGCAACCATCAGTAACGGCATATTTTAATACGCGCAAACGGCAGGGGTGCGACGAATTACGTGCCAAGTCGAAGATTTTACTGCTGGAGCGAGATAATCAGACGCAGACGAGTATCGAGAATTTGGAGAAATCTCCAGCAAATATGGGAACTAGTCCAAAAATCGTGTTGCAGAATGCTACCACGATGTTGAAGGAAAGCGTTCGGGCTAATAAAGCGGTCCGTAATATCCAGTTCGATTCTTCGAAAGTGATCCCCGAGAAAACGAGTAGACCTAGAACACGAGCCACTCGCTCTCGTCCATTGCCCTCTATGATGGATGGAAATCAAGCAGATATTAGAGATAGCTTTTTGAAGGTGGGCAATGATTCCCTAGAAATAAAAAAAGTTCCCTTTGAGAAGAAAGGTACGCTTAGTCCGAAGAAGTCACAAACACCTAAGAAGATATCGAAGGATAACACGATGAAAGAAACTGAAAAGGAATATTCTGCCAATAGTTCTCTCACTCCATCCTCGTCAAGAAAGCTTTCGACAATGGAGAGATTTGTAAAAAATGAAAATTTAAACTTGACCGACATCAAAAACAGAATTAACAAATCTTCCAGATTGGCAGAACTGAAAGCTATAACGCGACAATTTGCCAAGCATGATCTGGCATTGGAACAATTACAAAAACAGGATGAGATTAAGAAACCTCATATGCAAAAGTTTGAGAAGGTGGAACTCGAAATACCCGTAAGGTAAAGATCTTATGATTGTGAATTTAATTATCAAATGTATATATACATATATATATCCTATCATTTTCTTTTTTTTTTTCATATGAAGCCCACAAAAGACATACAAATCTCCAACCAAGGGATTACTGACTCCAATCAAGGAGAGAGATTTCTCAAAGACAGTTAGTCCCCAGAGGCAAATTTTGTTTGAACCTAAAGAAACAGTGTCAAGTCCAGGAAAATCCAGTCCTATTAAGGCATATCAGAAATATCTGTCAGTGGCCGAATTTGGATTAATATTGCCATATGACTACAGATTTCTAGCTGAAGTATTCAGATGCGTAGATACGGTAATACCCTTGTGAATCTATTAATATCTATTAATATTTTTATTTAACTGTTACTTTGCAGATATTAATTTTTATTTTGTATCTTGTTAATTATTTTATCGTTTAAATTTATGTTTACGATATAAAATATGTCAAGCATTCAATTTTGTCTTTAGGTTTCAGCAATTCTGTTTAACAGAAAAGAATTGATAACATTTAATAAACTGAGACCTGCAGTTCAAGAATTGCTACGTCGTAATTTTACACAAGAGCACCTAGCTCAAATAAAAACTATTTACCCTGATGCATATGTATACCATCAAGAGAAGCATCGAAAGTTTGGTTCAGTGTCCAAGCAAGAAAAATACGAATTAGTTTTAACACCTATAGTTGAAAAAATTAATGGGAAAAATATTCCTGATGCAGATAACGTATTAAAAACTGCGTCTGAAAGTAGTATGAACCCTACCATACTACTGGAAAGAAGGAAGAAATTTTATAATGCTTTATTAGGTGCATATTATTTTTTCTTTTCAAATGGTTTTACCAATCAAATATAACACACATGCATATCTTTAAATTTATTGTTACAGAGAGGGTGAAGAATGAACATGAAAAATTTTTATTGACCTTTGAAACTCCGAAATTAATGAATATACCAAGAGAAAAAATAGTACGCTGGCATCCCGAATTTGATGTGGAATCTTGTAAGAAAATTGAGCAAGCTGTATTACCGCAACCACCTTATGTTGAAAAACCATCTGCTAGGGATGTTCTTGGTAAGAGTTATGACATTGATAGTAGTAATAAGAATTTTGTATGGACAAATTTTATTCTTCATTGCTAACACAAAAAAGAACTATTGAAACTATTGTAATTTATATGCCTACTACAGAAATTCATAAAATATCAGAATAATATTATATAAAAAATGCAGAGTATATAGCTCTATTATTGTATATTATATGTATGTATTATACTCAATGATATAATATGATCTTAATTTGGATGACAATTTTAAGTAGGACAAAAAAATTGCACAAAAGGACTAAATAACAATGCGTTTGCGTAGTTGTGAAACTCGGTTTTTAGCTGTTGCAACACTTTATTGATTAATCAGCATATAACGCAATCGGTATAAAGGTACTGCTTACGCGTAATACTTAAACAGTTACATTATACATCCTCGCATTATGCGCTATCCAACCCAATACTTGATTAATAAATTAACTGTAGAGAATGGATTTAAAGTGTCACTTCAAAAGGATCAAGTTATTCGTAGAATATGTAGTTTCTCTTCTTTTTTAATTAATGTGGCCTGGCAAAACAGCTATCAGATCTTTACACATGAATATTGTTAATTCGCGTTATTTATTTATTTATTTTTTTACAGACAAAGCTAAATCTTTGTTTAATTGTGGTACACGTATGGAGAAAGCATTGCAAAGGCTCGCTGAAGCAAATCTAACTACTAAATCCAAATCTCCACTTTCTACACAAGATTCTACAACCCAAACAATAGAAGATGATATTCCAAAGGTTAATATTGCCATTGTGGGCACTCCACCAAGTACGCCATCCATACAAACTGATCATTTCACTACACTATTTAAAGGCATCCCTAAGGCTCTGCTCGAAAAGGTAAGAATAATTGCTTTGAAATGATAGTTGATATTCATTGCAATATTTATGTTTTAAAAACATATTACCGTTTGTTTCTTCTGAATTTTCATAATTATAGGTTCGTGCTAAACAAGCAGCCAAGGCATTAGAAGCAATGACGAGAACACCAAACGCAGATAAAGAGGCTGCATTATATTTCAGACTTCCCGAATTAGCAAAGCTCATTCGCAATATTTTCGTGACGGAAAAGAAGGGCGTTTTACCACTGGAGGCAGTCATACAAAAGTTAGACAATTCTTTTAGAACTAAATTAATATCACAAGAAATGGAGGAACACATACGACAATTGTGCAAGCTTTTACCTATGTGGGCCAGTATACATAACGTACGAAAGGTGGATTATTTGAAATTAGATAAAAACGTTGAACTTGCTAAAGTGATTAATCGATTAGAAATTTTAGCCAATGATAAAATTAAGATAGCTCCCTAATTTGTATATTCCGGTAAATTATATTTTGGATATCTGCATTTTTACCTAATAGTGAAACTATTATGCTACTTAAGTTGGAAACTCTTAATTTTGCACATTTACATCTATATCATGATAAAAAGAGGACTGCATTTTATTATATATAATTTATGACATTACCATTTGTTCTTCACGCTTCACAGGGCATGCATTTTTAGTAAATATAAAACTATGAAGTATGAAATAAAATGTAACAAATGGGAATATATATACATATATATATATGCAACATTTTATATTTTCTTTTCCTATTTTATTACTTATATTAATAAATTATAACTATAATTATTATATTTTATTGTATTATATATTGATTTGTAGGATTGTTTATTCAGTAAAATGAAATGATACTATTAATGTGAATAATATTGTAATATGAGGCTGTTTTCAGAAAAGAATATCAATATGGATTTGTTACTTCAGAAATTAGAGTAGAGTAAATTATATAAGAGAGAAGCTTGCTATATTTATTAAATAAAACTGCTGACAATATTTGTTCATTGCCTCTGATTTTAGTGTGTATGTTTATTAATAAAGTTATCGAAAAAAGTAACTTCTGAATAAATTACGTTTACATTCAACAAATTTGAAATTATAATTATAAGAATACTTATACATATATATGTATACATATGTGTATATATATATATATATATAGTATAATATAGAATACAGATTATATGTAATTATATACATACATATATATACATATGTATGTATATAATTACATATAATCTGTATTCTTATATGCATGCCATATACAGATTTATTTAAATGCGTTTATTAATTTCACATATAAAATTTGATAAAAAATTGTATTTATACAGTAGTTTGCGAAATTAATATCAGATATTTCTCAATTGATTTTATATATATATATATATACATTATGTCTAATTTCATCTTTTGAAAATTTTAACATATTTCAAATTGTTTCCATTGTTTCTATACAGTTTATTTTTATGGTCTTTTTAATTTTTTTTTATGCTCATTACACTTTTAAATTAAACAAATATGTATATGTGTATGAATAAAAAAAGTGTGTGTATGTATGTTTTTGTTTAGAGGAAAAGAAAGACATAATTGTAAAAGAAATTGAGAGAAAGCATATCATTATACTAATCGCACATGTTTCCTTACCAACAAGCACAAAAACGATGAAAGATTGCTACATTACCTGTAATTGAAACCTTAAGATTCATTATATGCGGTAATATCTGGCGATAACTTTTATACAGCTATAGTGACATTGTACTGTATCGACAGCTGGACATTTATGAAAGTGTCAGTGAATATGCACATGTATATGGATGTATGTATGTGTAACTTGGACGATTTCTAACCTCTTCTTTCAAGTTGAGCGAATCAATTGTATTGTATTTACTGTAATCTCTTGACATTCATTCACAATATACTGCAGATAGTTTTAAAGTTGCATTGAAAGAAATTTTTGAAATACCATGTTCCTGACAAACATGCTGTTGAAAAAGGCAAAGAGCAAGTAAGTAAAGCCATTAATAAAACCGAACACAAAAATTTAAGGTTAGAACGTGTATTATATATTTACGAAGCAAAACGTCAATTTTTAGTGGGAATAATATAAAATGTGTGTCACAATTTATGTTTTATGAAAAAATTAATTTACTAAGTGTCAATCAAAAGATGAGATTAGATTAACAATATTTATTATTATAATCTTATTATAGGCATGTCTTAGTCCTTACAGAAAGTGTTGTAACCGGTCATCGGTTGGTGCGTATCAGAGAGAGATTGGCTGATAAATTAGAATTTACATTCTTTGATCCTTATAGTAAGTGATTATTTATACACTTTCACATGTATGTACATATAAGATTATGTACATTAATTACAATAAAAGAAAGAACATAATTGAAGAAAATAATTATATTGTCTATATATACTAATGTATATATACTAATGTTCAATATATTCTACAAAAATATTTGCATATATTTTTCTTTAATAATAATTAATATATATAATTTTTAATAAATAGAAATTATAATATACATTAGAATGTACATTATGAAATATTATTTGATACTTGGAAACTAATTTAAGATTTCTTTTTGCAGTTCAACAGGTCGCGCTATACAAAGAAAAGAAAAAATTATGTAGCTTATAATTTACAACTATTATAGTGTACTTTACAAGTATTATAATACTTGGAAAATTTCTATCTGGGATAACATGCGAAAAATATATTATCTCAAGTACGGTATAACATTCAGTGTGATTTTTATTTATTATATTCAAATGTAATATTAAAATCTAGCACACAATATAATAATATGATATGTCTCTGTGTTTAATCTATTATGAAAATGTAGTTATCTGATGTTTTTTTTATAAATAATGATACAAGCAGTAATATAATAAATAGAAAATATCAAACATGATATTGATAGTGTAATATAAATGGCTGTAAATAAATGAAAAAAATCATGATAAAATATTGCTCTTGTTTGACTTTATTATATAAAAGTACAATTTTGTCTTTTTATTTACAGACTTGTAATTAGTTATTGTGACTATAATTTCAAATACATAATGATTTGATACCCACTCTGAAAAGTCGGGAGGTCCCAGGTTCGACTCCTGGCTGAAGTAATATTTTTTTGCAATAAGTTTTTTACAGATTTTTCTAATTTAATATAACTCTTAGGGAGAATTATTAGTGTAATTCAGATTAATTGTATTGAAAGTTGGAAAGTTATCGGCGTGCAATCATGTCTGAAATAAATTTATTTAATAAATATATAGATAATATGTAATATTTGATGAAACATCCAACTTTGATTTAATTAGCTGTCTCATATTATAATGATTTGACGTTCGATGCATTCAGTTTAAGATTATAATTTGATGCATTTATAAAAAAAAGGCTTTCATCAATCTTATTTTACATATCGTTATTGAAAGTTATAAAATAAAATAAAATAAAATAAAATACACGGTGAACAAATGTTTTGTCTAAGTTTCATTCGGTCATGTCGAAAGGACAGAAAGCGAAAGAGAGGCAAACGGAGAATCGGCGAGAGACCAGCCAAGAGTCTCGACATCGAGATTGGGGGTAGATTTCCTTTGATCCTTAACAAGGAACACAAAGTTGTATTATTTCCACCTGGGTTTCAAACGGTTCAAAATCCGCCAGGCGTGAAACACGATCCGCCTTCTCTCTCTTTCTCTTCATCTCTCGCCCGCTTAGACTTTTCGTCCCTTTCTTGAGATGTTGGAGACTTCTCTCACTACTTCTCATTCTCTCTCTCTCTCTCTCCCCCCCTTTCTCTCTCTCTTCTTTCTTTCTCATCTTCATTCCCTTCCTGTTTTTCACTCAGTTTTGATTGAGGGAGCAGCGGCAAAGTCGCGCAGTTTACTGATGTTACAAATTCAATTTCTCCTTAGCCCAGATCATTGTCACAGGAAAGGGGAGAGACCGCAAAAGGGATTATATCCTGGAAAGAGAATCGTCTCTATCTTTCGCGATTGTGCGTGTGACAGCTCGTGAGGTTCGAAATCTTGACCGCTTTTTTCCATCTCTCTCTCTCTCTCTCTCTCTCTCTCTCTCTCTCTCTCTGAAGAAAACACTTCCTCCTGAGTATGCACGCACGCATGCAGAACTGCGCAAACTTACAATCGTGAGACAAGCATTTTAGCCGCGCGACTTAAACCAAAAAGGATATACGAAACAAACCCTTCAACATGCGCATTTTGAAACGTCACGTCGATTTTGTATCTCTGATTAATTTTTAGCAAATATAATAATAATATAAATTGTCAGCTTTTGGTATCATACGTGTATGAGGACGATTGACCTCTAAATAAGATTCATTCAAATGTAAAAAAAAGAGTTATTTTAATTATATCATTTATACTTTATATAAATCATAAGAATGCGAGTTTATTTAGTCATTTGTTGGAAACCCCGCGACAATTCAGTTACCAATGCATTTGATTAACTTATACTACACAAAATTCTAGCTATGCAAATGGAGCAATCCACGCTCATGATGCCAACAATAAAAAAAATTAAAAGAGAAAAACATTTTTTTTCAATACGAAAAATGCCAGTAGAGAACTTGTGGGGAATCGTAAGAGAAGAGAAAGAAAGAGAAAGAGAAAGAGACAAGTGTAAACAGATGCGGAAGGAGCTGGTTTTCCGGGAGCGTTTCAGTCAGTTTCAGTTTTCTCGTGCGTTCAAGGGTGTTTTTTTTGCGTCCGCGCGAGTTATTCTCCGCGATTGTTAACAGTGTGCGCGAGCCCGCTAAAGTGGCCTCGCTGCTAATTAACTGCGTTATTTTTTACAACTCTCGCGCATTTCTCTCTTTCTCTCTCTCTCTCTCTCTCTCTATTCGTCATTGCTCTCCTCCCCTTAACCGCCGCTCTTCTCTGCGGTGCGGCGCGGTGCTTCTCGTGGCGCCCACCCTGCACAACGGCCGGGTTCGATTTTTCCGTGAGTGCAGGTGGCTTCCGTTTTATTTATTCGCCGTGATCTTAACCATAAAAAAAGAAAAGCTTGCGACAACAGAAAATAAAAAGTTATAGTTTACCCGAGTATAAATATGCAAGAGAGAGTAAAGAAAGTCGAATTTTTTATATATTATATTATTAAATCATATTGGTTCCACTTTCAATAAAGTTTACTAAAGTTCACTCTTCTATGTCATTTGTGAAAGAAGCGGCGAATGTTTCAACGTCAAGCTTAAATACAACATTATATTATCTTATACGCTCGCAAAGAGGTATAATTCGATCCATGCAAGACCCAAACGCATTGCGCGCGTATAGATAGGATATACCATAAGATCATACGTAAAGCCGAGGGCACACGATGCTTGTTTTCTTGCTGGATTGCTAGCTAGAATAAATTCTTGCTTCCGTATTG
>NW_017256051.1:2015024-2027201 GCF_001594055.1 Mycetomoellerius zeteki
GTGTGCCGCAGGCTTAAGGGTAAGAATATAATTGAAACTTTGAAAATTTAACTTAATATCACCGTGTCGAATCCGCGAGATCGGTCGCGAGTTGCGACGATGCGATGTAAGATGAGTAAGATGGAGAGACGGCACGATGGTATCTCTCTGCATCGCATCCATCGCATCGGGGCAGAGTGGCAGACCAGGGCAGACGCGGGCGGCGGGCGACGCGGCGCCGCGCCGGTGGCGCGGGTGGTGGCGATAGCGGTGGCGGTGGCGGTGGCGGTGGTGGTGATGGTGGTGGTGGTGGCACGGCACCCTTCTTTTCTCCGCCACGAAAAGGTACTTGAAATAAATTGAAAATGGCTGGTATCGCTCTGGCCCCCGGACAAGTGATACCTACATCATCTACACGCACACTAGCCTCCCCCTTTCACCGCCTTTCACCCTAGGCTCTACCCCCGTCCCGCGTTCTTTCATGAATTCGAAACGCGACGTTCGAGTCAGATCGGAATCCGGTCGAATCACTTCAATTAATTCAATCGAGGCCGGGTAGGTAGATAGGTGGAGGAGGAGCGAGGGAGAAATAAATAGTGCGCGTGTCTTGGGAAAGTTTGTACGTGAAGCTTGTTAATCGCGACTGTATCTTCGACTGCATTCCTCGGAATCGGAATTGAACTCTAGAACAAGTCTTTTTAAAATATATATTTAAACTTGTATATCACTATTACTTAATGATAAAAATTATTATGTATAAAAGTTTTATTTAAATATATATAATTTAATAAGCCTCTTAAAGATAAAAATTCAAAAATCAACATCAGTCACTTCAAATAACAAAAGTCATCTTCAATGTTACAATTATTACAGTAATACTAAAGATGACTTTCTTAAAAGATCGAAACATTTGTTGCTTATACGTTTAGGTATTAAATTATTCATTTGAGCAAAAACATCTTATAGCTTGGCTCTCTCTGCGTGTTGATTTTTGAAAGTTATGTGTGTCTATCGCAAAGTTAGGCATTAAAAATTTTTATACTTTTTATTCTTTGAAACAAAAATCACATTTCTTTTAAAGTCTCCAATATATTGCCTCATGTTCTCTCAATTCTTCGTTTCCACGTGGGAATTTATTTATATAAGTTTACGCAGTCGCTCTAAAGAAATCGCAAGATTAAATTTTACCCCTTCCGTTCAAACAGGAAATAATGTCGCGATGACTCGCAACATTAGATATTCAGTAAGTTCTTGGTTCCAGAGAAAAACCTGGTTTGCGCGGTTTTCATCCGCGTGCGTTGACGCAGAGGCGCATAAACGAGGGCGCGGCACACGTACTTGTATACACACACACACACACACACACACGCGCGCGCGTACGTAATCTCACATATACGCGCATACCTACACGTAGCAGTAAGCCAAGGCACACACGAGCGCGACAAGGTGTATTGAATCGACGAGTATCATGCAGCTGACAGCTAGAGCTAATTGAATCTTGACTCTATCTATCTGTCGACCCGAGGCTGAGACTCGCCACCGCTACCGACGCCGCCGCCCGCCCGCGCCGCCACGAATTGCATTTTCCATTCGGTGGTATATCGCTCCCAAAGAATTCTATCTTTCCCATACCTCGCGCTTCCTTCCTTCCTTCCTTCCTTCCTTCCTTTCTTCCTTCCTTCCTTCCTTCCTTTCTCCAGACTTCGTACTCTTCTTTCTCTCTCTTTTCCTTTCCTTCTCTTTCCTTTCCTTTCCTTTCCTTTCTTTCCCTCCTCTCTTGCCGCTTGCTCACTCATTACTCATTACGTTCTTATCCACATTATTTCGCACCGTGAAAATATGTTAAATAAAAGATATAATTATAGCTTGACGAACCTCCTTCCGACATCTAGCTCTAGATATTGTTTTACGAAAATTTTTTGTTTATGAAATACATAGACAAAAAATACATTTTTAATAACATATTTTTCTACAAGTTTCAATAATAAAACCATTGCTGTTTCGGTATTGATTAGAAAAAATAATTCTGTTTTGTAGTATAGTTGTAGTGTAATGGAATCTACTACCGACGAAACTGCAATGTCTATGTCATCATCGCACGTGCATGATGATTACGGTAACTCCGGCAAATACGCCGCGCTGGGATTTATGCCGCAGAAGTCAGAAAAAATAGAAGGAGTTGGAGGTAATTTTCCCGCAACTACTCTGCCTTTATGTTATATTAGTATTGTGTTATGATTTCAGCTTCTTACTGTTAATATTAATGAAATTATTATGAGTTGAATCGATTTGTCACTGTAATAAGTAGCGCCATCATAAATTATAATCTACATAAAATGATTACTGTAGGGCACGGATGCCCAATGTCCGGCCCGCAGCCTTTCAATCTGGCCCGCACCCACAACCGTATTCCAAACAAATTTCACGTGAGTAAAGCGCGCGTGGCGAGAATTTACGAAAGATAAGTTCTTTTGTATTGACAATGTTTGGATCAACTTATGTTTGCGAAGCTACATTTTCAAAAATGAATTACGTGAAAAATAAGTTTTGAAACTGTCTAACTGATCGTCTTGAGGATTGTTTGGTTGCTGCTACTACTAGCTACAACCCTGAGTTTATCAAGTTGGCTAAAGATAGCAAATCGCACTTCTCACATTAGTTCTTATTTGGAAAATATATAAAATATATAAATAATGTAAGTAGTCAACAAAGCAATCATTAATTCTATAATGTATTATCTCTATAAGTTATTATATCTTCTACAATCGATAAAATTGCTTCATTTATTTTAATAGAAACAATCTGTATCTATTTACAATGGAACATTTGAGACTCAATTCTCAAGATTGGATATTTTTATTCTATGGACGACTAAAATGAGACTCCAAATAGATTCATGATGCGATTTAATTTTATTTAATAATTTTATTTCTTTATACTGAGCGAACTTTTATATATTTTATAATTATTATTTATTATTGTATTGAAACATTGGACGCCTGTTGTATTGTTGCGTTTAAATTGTTTCATATTTGTGTTTAATATATTTAATTTTTATTACTTGCGTTTGTTTCAAATTCAATATATCTCTTTATCTACAATTACCAATGGAATAATTCGGCTCATAGCTCTCCTTAGCTGTATTGAAATATTAGCTATATTGATTTTATAAAATATATAAACATAAAAATACATAAACATAAAAATATATAATTATGTGATTGAACCAGCAATGATTATTACTTGAAAGTTATCTGTTCAAAAGTTTTCAAAAATAGAATGACTAGGACTAGAGAAAGGCAGTTAAAATTAAATTTAAAAATTAACAATTAAAAACATAAAAAAAATTAAAAAAAACAAAAAAGCAAAAAAAAAAGAAAAAACAAAAGGAAAAAGGAAAAAAAACAAAAATGGGGATTATCATTGCCTCACCTCCACGTGGTGATTTCCGAGTAATGCAAAGAGAACAATAACTTGATATTAGTATGGCCCGCTGGCAATAGTCAAAATCTGAAATGTGGCCCTTCGGACTAACTAATTGGGCACCCGTGCTGTAGGGCGTGTAAAAGATCTAGTGGTTATTTCGTGATACATACTTGTAGAGGAATAGTAAAGCATGTTTTATATAGCAAAATACAAGTGCTTTGCTTTCGTATTCTTTGTTTAATTTGCTGTCTTGTATATCCCACCTGTTTGGGATATACGGATATTTTTAGCGGATGGGATTTATGTCCAAAGTATACAAAGTGTGCAGAATTAAATTCAGTGCACTAAATGCAATGAATATATTACATGAAATATGTACCTCATATCATAATACTTGTAATATATGTAGGAAGATTGTAATTATTATTTATTAGTTCATATATATATTTTTCATTCTTATTCCTTAATAAAACTTTATAAACGTATTTTATAAGTTATCATATCATTTTATGTCTTATTTATAAGCATTATTTGTAAATTTTTCATGAGCTATACATACCCCCCTCTCCCCCTATGAGTAGCCATATATCCCATCCCTATGAGATATACGGCAAAAATGCAAGGGTTTCAAAAAGTTCATTTCTTAATACGAAAAATAAATATATATATTTCGGATTTCTAATATTTTTTTCATAGTAGTAGACAATTTACAAGTACAAAGTTTTTACTCTGATATAGTTTGTTTATTTTAAACATAGTAAATAATACTTAATAAATTAAGTTTTTGATAGGTGCGGTGTAACCGGAGTTACCCTACTATCTTCGAAAGGAAAAGTTGAGTATTCGTAAGCATATAAAGGCACGCGCGTCATTGTGTTTATCGGCCTCATTAATGGCCGCATCATCCAAACGACGTCATAAATGTTTTGACGTACCCTTTGCAGGAAGAAGAATATCTTCGCGCACAGCACCGCAAAATCTTTTACAAGGGATTACAAAATGCGTGAACGAACGTGCGGTTTCGGTCGAGACAAAAACGCCTTCGTGCAGATTTTCGCCACTGTGAGAATATGTCTCTGTTCATGCATACGCGCATACACTTGTGTATCAGAGAAACGAGAATGATATGGATTGGGATGAGAAAAAGAGTGATGGGAAAACGGAGAGAAAGAAGCAAAAGAGAGCGAAAAGCCGATAAAGAAAGAGAGGGAGAAAATGTGCGTGGTGTGTGTGTGCGTGTGTGTGTGCGCGCGCTCAGATGTGTGAGAGAGAGGGAATTCAATATAACTGCACACACGTTTATAGGGTCGATGGGAATATATTGGAGCGGATATTGAAATACTTGTTGGTAGTTTGAGTTGAAGGCGAGAGATGCCTTTCTCGATGCCATCTTGATTGCGCAATCGAGGCACCGATGCGGCCCCCGCTACAGAATTTGACGATAAAGATCGCACTCGGATTATGGGAGGCCACGGAGGCCGTTTCCTCCTCCTCTGTAAACGGTAAACGGTAATGGCGACCGTTCAACTACAGCTGTTTCGCGAGCTTATTCGGAAAGTCTTGAAACGCGGTTACACGATGCTTCCATTGTTGGATTTGTTATGAGAAAAAGAACATGCACCTGATCAATTTTTCATAAATTCAAAGAAAACGTTATTTTTCCATAACGATACAATAACTGTCTATTCCGAGGGGATACCCAATAGCTGAAACATTGTCCCACAGATTACATGATTTCATATAATTTCATCTGATTACAAATAATTTTTTCCATTACATATAAAGTAATTTGGTAAAATATAGGATCTTATTTAATATTATACAATGATTTCTCGTGGTTGCATATATAATTATCGGATTATACATAGAGATTTTATATGAATTTTATAATGATTTCGGAGATCGTGGAACTCTGTCCCACGATTACATTAAGTGGTTACCCCCTCGGTCTATTCGCTGCGTCACCTCATTCTTGAGATCTTGTGCGTTTTTAACATTAATCTTGAAAAGGTCATTGCTCTTGTTAAAAGTTGTTAATTACAGAGAGAGAGAGAAAGAGAGTGAGAAAAAGAGAGAGGGGGGGGAGATGTACAATCGTAAAGAGATTCAAATTGATAACGGTCCAAGGTATAATAAGCTCGCAGATAAACATCCGTGCGCCGATTTTTCGGTAGGTATATCAAGATTGAACGAATGCAAGATATGAAATAATTTAGTGAAGCGCGATGGTCCCGAGCCCACCTGGACATACATTATAAAAATGTAGGGCTAACGAAACCCCTCTTCTTTCTTTCGTCCTTTGTTATTCAATAATCGGCGTGCACGCACACATGGCATATTAGTATAATATCCCGAGCGCACGATTACGCATTGCGGTGCATCATCGTCAAAGAGTTTTCTAGCTAGTAATTGGTCGGCCGATGCAACCTAAACGAAGAAGCGATATACCCCAACGCGACTGGGACTCATACGAAAAGAATTCCCTTCCAGCGTATCTATGATTAATCTTCTCGCGCACTTGTGACCGATGAAACTCGACAAGCGCAAAACATGCTGCTTGTCCGAAAAGGATGTGAATTTAGATCGGAGTAAATGATTATACATTATTTATACTATAAATGATTTTTTTTTGTAGAATCATTCGAACCATTGTGACATCGACTTCCTGAAAATGGGTATTATCTGGGGATATTAAGAAATTCATTAAATGAAATGAATTGGTAACGAAAAATGTTATATTTTCAATTTTTTTCAAGTTACATTTCTTTAAAAATATAATTAGATTAGACGCCATCTTACTTTTTTAGCAATATTTTTGTTTTGCTTTTCTTAATTATAATAATCATATAATTAAAATTTTATTAAAACAAAATCTTTATTAAAGAGATTTCATATACTTTCTTTCTTAATTTAGTTACATCAGTTAATCTCCTTTTTACCCAACTCTAATGAAGCTTAATTAATCTTATAAAATATCTGTATAATGAACATAAATCGCGTCCATCGCACATATATGTATATTTGATGAATTCACATTTTCTTAACAACTTAACTTAGAAAGAAAAACTTAATTTTCAAAATAAAAAATTAAAAATCTCTTTTTTATATTAATCTTCTTATATAGGTTTTAATAAATTTTTTGTTATACTGTTTTCGCACACGATCGTTCGATTAATATTCGCGAAAATTAATAAATCATCAATATAACCGAGTGTGCAATGTCTGCGAAGATCGAATGGTTGTTTCGACACGACTGGCCTCGAGGAGAGTATAATATAATGCTCTTGTGGAGTGTGGGATATCGTTATCCGACCCACAATCTTCCAAATAATAACGTGAGGACAATGACTAGTTCGGAATTCGTGAACGTGAAAGCGCAAACATAACCAAATAGCACTTGTATAAAAGATCGCATATCCCTCTATGAACACGGACATGATCATGGAACCTTTTCATCGATCGAATCTGATCACCAGCTCCTTCGATTCTACAAGAAAATACGGATCAAGCAAAGCCACACTTGGGGCAATCTCGAAGGAAAATGTTGTACGTGCGCTTAATTCGATCCTGTTTCTTCGAGATTTAGCTCCACCTGAAAGAATTCGTTCTCGCGTTTTGCGATATAGTAGGTATACTTAAAATTGTTTCAATCTTGTAGAATTAAGTGTGCATGTATCGCCCATATTGTTGTTACCTTTTAAATTCATCAAAAAAAAGTAAACGTAAAAAACACGTATAGTAATAATTTTAATAATTTTTGAATTTTGCAAATAACAAAAAAAATCGTCGTCAAAGAATTAATCCGGTAACCCGCGGTAACATGCTATCGTACAGGCAGATTCCGCACACAGGTGTTATGTATATAACGAGAACGAGTTACAGTTTGGTTGAATAACCGCAGAATTTGAACTGTCAAAGAGATTTGAACAGTCAACAGCGGAAGTATATAAGGAAGAAGAGAAGAACGTAACGCGCTTATTATAGTTACATCTTGGAAGCGGCGCGGCGTATTAATGTTACCCATCGCAATTCGAATTTCGAGGTTGCGTTCTTCGAGACTGACATGATGCCGAGAGTCTTTTGTGCCTTTTATGCTCGTTTCTCCGTATCCTTTCTTTGTCAATCAGCGGAGATCACAATGGTAGACGCGACACATTGTGTAATTCAGAATGAATGCGAGGCCTTCCGGATAATTATTACGCGACCGCGGCCAGTCCTTGCGGTGTGTTTTGTACACATGTACATGTCACGTATAAATTTTACCCACGCACACGCATGATCCCCGTGGAGAAGAGGGCCGCCGCGGCCGGTACCCGTGCTCGACAATGCCCCGGGTGGTGGGTCAGCGTCATCGTGTGTGCCACCGTATTCGGAAACCGCGCGCGATATCTCGTTACACCGTAATCGGGGTATAATCGATCGCCAAGTTTGTAGCGCAAGGCAAATTGAGGGGCGTGGTGAGAACGACGTCCGGGTGGAAACTCGAGAGTCTGAAAGACAACGGTAGTCGCAGCCGCGGAACAACCGCCTCGAAGAAATTCGAGATTTTTCTTTCTTTCCCGCCGGATCCCCTTTCTCTCTCTCTCTCTCTCTCTCTCTCTCTCTCTCTCTCTTTCTCTCTCTCGCTTGCTCGCTCGCTCGCTCTCTTCCTCTCTGTCCCGTGAGATGCATAGTTTCATTCAAAGATCAAAACTACATAGGTACTTATATGCACATTTGTCTTTAACTGTTACTTTAAAAGCTGGGTTGTTCCATCTATCGATAAACTTCAGTTCACTCTCTTATGTGCTCTTTTACTCTTTTGTTTATCCATTAGGTAAATTATCACATAGCTTATCCAAAGATGAAACAATCGGTCTTATGTTAGCCAAACTACAGACAAAGATATTAATAAAATCCTACTTTTATTCACTTTTTATTCATATGTCACAAGTATTGATATGTATAAACATATATTTGTGGAAAGAATAACAGACGCGAATATATACTTTTGAGTACAGACTAGGGATGGACAATATGTGAATCGATATGCTAAAAGTCGTTTGGAAATTGCCTTTCAGGTGAAAAAGGAATGATTTTTTACAAAAAGATCAGTTTGAAATAATCTCAAAAATAATTTCTGTAACTGATATTTGACAAAATATCGTCTTTTCATGTTGTCTTAAGGCTCCTGAATAATCACCACAGCCACATTGAGTCGTGACGTAAGAAGTGAGAAATGACTATACTTAAGTCTTCTCACAGCCCTAAGTAGAATACAAAATAATATCATAAGAGTATCATCATAATCTTATTTGTTACAAGTTCATTTTTAAGTTTATTTTTAAGTATTAAATGACACGTCATGACACAACGTTCTGTGATATCATTATGACTTAATTATGACTTTGTGTTCTACCTGAGGTTTCTGATTCAAAAAGTGTACGGCAATTCTTGAGTCAAACGTTGCATTACCGTTTTGAATTACTCTCCCTATTCCCTTGATGTCTCAGCAGACTTCTTTTTGTTCCCCAAACTAAAGAATTAAGGCGATGAAAAGGATTTTACTTTCAAACATTTCGAATATTCAGAACCATGTGACAACAAGACTTAAGACTACAAAGATGTCTTTTCACAGAGTTTTCATAAGCTATACAAATGTTGTCAGAATTAGTGTATTGTCTCTAGGGAAGATTACTTTGAAGAACGATAATGATTATTTGTATATTAATTAGATGACGTTTATTTTCTCACATTCACCGAACTTTATTACCACATCACATGCATATAGAATATACATGTATTACAAAATGAACGAAAGATTTAATATATAAGGTTTTTAATAAAATATTTACAAAAAAATATCAAGCTCTAATATATGTATGTTATAAGAGAGAAATATAAATGGAAAAAGTTGAAGATACTTTAAATATTTTACAAAATGTATGACAAAGAAAGAGAGAGAAGGAAAGAGGGAGAGGGAGAGAGGGGGAGTTCAAATAGTTGGAGTATCTTGATAGATGTAAGATATTTTGGCTCATAAAACATATGCAATATTTTTCATCATGAGACATATATATGTATGTGTGTGTGTGTGTATTTTAACAAAATATAAAAATTGCATAACGCTTAAAGTATAATTGATTGCAATGTTTATTATTCAAGTATATTGGGTATAACAGAATCATCACATTAATGAGAAAACATTTTCTGGTTGCAGATAGCTAAGCGATAGATATAGATAGCTAAGCTAAAGTAAAAAAAATATCGATGTTAAATATATAATGCTAAAGAAAAGGTCGTAATCCTCTCGTAGAATCTCTATAGAATGCTGTACATTTACATTCAATAACACAAGGATATTAATCGAATGAAATATATGATTTAAAGTAAAGAAAAAATTTGAAAATGTTCCATTCACATCGTCGTATCTTTATTTTGCTCTTCTCGCAATATCAAGAATTATTATTGAATACACATGGATATGGTGATGCTTGAGCGATCGTATAAAAATCTCTCGTTTTAGATAGATATCTATAAATTGTATATGACACGGTTTATTCTAATAGAGTTGTACTGTTTCCTACTGAGTACCGAGCTCTGTTTTTTCCTCCCTTTCTCACTCACTCTTTTTCCCTTCCTTCCCCCCTCTCGCTCCCTTTCCCTCTCCCTCTCCCTCTCACTCTCACTCTCACTCTCACTCTCTTTCTCTCCATCTTCCTCATTTTTCCTCGCTGCCCTCCCATCACACGTATTCCTCTCTCTCTCTCTCTCTCTCTCTCTACCGTATCTCTTTCCTTCTCGCAACAAGAGCGGTCCTCGATCATCCTCCATCTCTCGTCAATGCGTCCCGGGGACTTCCGCGATTTCTGAATAGAAATCTCCATGGCGGCTGACAATGCCGCGGTACGTGGACAATTGCATAGTCTAATGGATCCGCCTCACATCACCGTAACTTATACGTACGTGTCGTTCGTGAAAAGTGAATATCGACAACGTCCATTCTACGTGTCTTCCTACGGTCCGCGGCTAAAACGAGAGATCGACGTCCTCTATTTTACGTGTCTTCCCGTACGTGTCATCAGGCTCCACCGCGCCTCTCCCTTTCTTCTTCCTTCTTGCTTCTCGTAATTCGCATGACGTTTAACATCTCTTTTATACCGTGTGTACACCTGCCAAAGAAAAACTGACGTGAAGGCGACAAGTCGGAAACTACCACTGATGGCTCGATTGCTCAGAAAAAAAAATTTACTTTTCTCATAAAAGATGATAGACGATCTTTTATATTTTTAAGATATGACAAATATAATACTTACAGAAAAAAGTTTTTAAAATTCAGCTTATAGACCAAAAGACCACTGTAATGATTTTGTTATCCATAGCGACAAGTATGGGAAGTAGGTAACCTTTTATTTCATAAAAATATGTAAAACATGAAAATAATACATGTATATTTAAGCCCGGTCGCGGTCGCTTGAAGAGGAAGTGGGCTTTTCAAAATGTTACAGATTTTTATTTGTTTATCTGAAAGCATCAAAGTTGAATGTTGTTGGAATCGATAGTTAATACCCTTATTCCAAGACAGGCGGACTCCCATACCCCTCAGAAGGGTGCAAGGGATCGCCATACTGGGTGGTAAATCAAAGTGGTAAATTTTTTCTGGAAAAAAAAAAAAAAAAAAATCAATAGCGAAAGGTTGAATTTTTGTCTACTACTTAATTGTGATATCAATTGTCGAGAAATATGATTCCCATGCCTTTTGGATGGTCATGAAGGCAGCCATATCTACCTTAACACATACAATTTTCTTACTTCATGTAAAATTGTGCCACTTTGACCCAGTATGGCGATCCCTTGCATCACACCCTCCTGAGGGGTATGGAGGTTCGCCTGTATTGGAATAAGGGTATTAACTATCGATTGCAACAACATTCAATCTCGACGCTTTCAGTAAAAAAATAAAAATCTACAACATTTTGAAAAGCCCACCTCTCCTTCAAGCGACCGCGACTGGACTTAAATATACATGTATTGTTTTTATGTTTTACATGTTTTAATGGAATAAAAGGTTACCCACTTCCCATACTTGTCGCTATGAGTAACAAAATCACTATAGTGGCCTCTGTTATTTCGTTTTTTTTAATTAGCCTTTGACAAGATGAGTAATCTATAATGCCTAAATTATGTAAAAAATTTACGCGTTCTCTCTCTCTCTCTCACTCATTCACTCGCTGGAATTCTCTTCCTTGCATAGTGTGAATTCTAAATTCTAGTTTATAAAATTACCTAATTTATAAAATTTCATGACTCAGTTAGAGTAGGCTAGTTGTGACACTTTTTATTCAAATTATTATAAATCTTCACACTATTATGATAGAATAATAAGAATTGTTTTAAAACGTTGCGTGTATTAAGCGCATTAATCCCTGTGCTTCTTTGTACTACTTTACGCAAACATAAACGTATTCATAGTATGTAAACGTATTTTAGTTATTTAGATATTTGAATTTGCCCAACTTGCCTCTATGCTCAACTAGTCCCGTTCTACCCTATGCGTTCTACAACTAAGCTTTAAAATTACGTCAATCGAAACATGTGCTCCATTAAATTTTGATTGATCGTATCCAAATGCAAAATAACGCATGGACAATTTGCGTATCCGCGCGACGCGCGACGGAAGAATTCGGAAAGGGCTGTTTCTTACGACTTGTCTCTTATTACGTTTGCGTGGGCAGTTTCGTACCACACACACACACACACACGCACACGCACGCACACGCACGCACGCACGCA
>NW_017256051.1:2027217-2043515 GCF_001594055.1 Mycetomoellerius zeteki
CACGCACACACACACGCACGCGCACACACACACACACACACACACACACACACATCTTCGCTTATCGCTTCAAAAGGCCGCAGAAAGTCTCAACATTTTGCATCTCGCACATTTTATGATCCACGTTTATCCGTGAGCGCGAGCGCATCGAGCAAAACGGAAGAATAGGTATATGTATAACGGAGAATGATATGGGCACGCGGGGGTGGGAAGGAGAAGGTTAAAGAGGTCTCAACCTTTTGGTGGTTGAAGATAGAAAGAAGAAAGAGGCCACGAGAGGAGAGATGGTCCAGGCAGTTACGGCATTATATACCTAACAGGAAGAGAGACAAAGCGCACAAAACACTGTCGGGGCGTCGCTCCGCAAACAGAACCCTTGCCAAGGAAAAGAAAGATGAAAAGGGGGGGGAACAGAGAACTAAAACTTGGAACAAAAGTCCTCACTTTTGTTCCCTCGAAAGTTTTTCAAATTATGGTCGTAACGGCGAGGAGAGGCAGAAGGAGAGGATAGCGGTGCGAGGAGGACCTTCTGTGATTTATACCTCGCGAAGGTTTCGGAATTATTAAACTTTCAGGTACCGAAGAAAGAGGCGAGGTGGAGACACAGCGCGGTGCGCAGACTCCAAGGACTTGTACTGTAATTAAGCTGTTTTCTAATGAAGATTGATCGGCCAATTAGCACCGGCCGCCCACTGCGTGTTTATTCCTTTATTTAGTGCCGTCGCCTTAGGTACATCTCTCGAGATTGTGAGAGATTTTTCTTATCTTATCCATCTCTCTAAAAGTGCACGTTTCGCAACACAATCATTAAACGTTCCTTGGCAGTTCACAGAAGATTCATTTAATTGCAACCTCTCACATCTATTTCGATATATATAATAGAATATAGTAGAAATAAGTTTTCTTATGGAACGAGCACTGTTTCAAGTTTCATAATAATTGAAAAGTAAATTACTCTCACCAAATTATATGTCAAAGTATGTACATATTACCGCAAAACACTTCGCATCGCGTCTATCGGGGAAAAAAACAATTAGATCTCTGATAAAAGTAGTAGTTACTGAAAAGTAACGTGTAACACGATTTCATTTCCTCACTATTGCGAAGTATAGGTAGACGAAATTATCGCGAGGCGACCAAGTTAGTTACCTTGAGATATCTCGCTCGCTATACGGTCATCGATGTATTTTATCGCAAAACACTTGAATTGTCCATTAACAAGCAATTAAACCGTTGGTAACGAGGCACAATTCAGCGGGCCGAGTCGAGTTTATTCCTGGAAGAGATTAAAAGCTGCCACTTGTGAGTCTGGTGAAACCACCCTTCTGCTGGCCTCGCACCGTCCTCTCCTCTCTTCATCCCAATCGTCTTCTTCTCTCTCGATCGTTCTCTCTTCCCTCGTCCCATTCGAGCTTCCAGCGGTCACAATAGAGAGTGGGAAGCCTCTTTCTGTGGATCGCACAATGGATATAGTATATCAAACAAATTCAACCCCGCAAAATTATTGGCTAGACTAATCCCACGTTACCGGCCACGGAGACGATACTTCTCCCATCGACGCCAGCACGTGACCCTGCGACTGTCGAAGGGGTTGAAGGGCGAAAATTCAACCGTGAAACATCGTATAAGAACGAGCCGACGTTTACCCTTAACTACGATTAATAACATCTCGACGGCCAATAAATCGGTTGCGAATTCGAGTTTAAATTTCGAACGATTTCAAATGTTTGAATTATAAATCTTGCATGTGTCATCGAGCCGATCGTTAGAAAGAGTTTATAATTTTTGTAGTTCTAAAATTATTTATAATATATATCGGAGTATCAAATTATTTACTTCGAGATCGGTACAAGTCGAAAATCTCGCCAAGTTTTCATTTCGAAACAGAAACCATTTCAAAACAATTCATATAATTTTCCAAATAAATGGTTCAATTTAAATGGTTCTTCAATTTCTGAATTTTATCTTACCTATTTATATTTGTTGGAGAATATCTCATTAGAATAGAAAAAGTTAATACCTACATATGTATATATACTTAGAGATTTCCAAAATTATAAATTTTGTTTCTCTCTAAAAAAAAAAAAAAACAGAACGAATCGATACAAGAATAAAGAAGAAATTCGGAATTTTTAGAAAAATATATTTAATTTCAAAATATTATCAAAATTTATATATATATATATAATATTATACATTTACAAAAAACATTGCTTTTCAGTAATATCAGAATTGTGATAAATTGTATTAATAAATGTAATTTTCCATTTACCATTATTATATTGTATTGGTTTCGAATACAACTTGGACGATTGGCATTAACAAAATGAATACAAACGCCAAGTAAAAATATGAAAATATCTCGCGGTGGATTCGACGATTTAAATATGATTACGTGCAGTGAACGCGATTACGATTGATTTATTCCACGACTCGAAATGCGGTTACGGGCGCAATAAAGATTCTGATGGCAAGTCCGCATGCGACACGTCCTTCATTCTGACAGGATCGAAAGCCGTAAAAATCCTTGTCGGACGAAAGGGTAGCCAGATCTAGGTACGCATGCGTTTGACAGAGGAGATATATTTCGATCATGGATTTTGGATAGCCGGCAAGGATTAGGGGTACACCCCATTCGCGTGTTTGTTGGAAACAATGGGCGATTCGGCTGATTGGCCGTTGCCGGCCATGTACAAGGTATAACCTCTACATAATAGAGTATATGCAGTGTATATATAACGTTCGAATAATGACATTCTATTATAGTTTAAGCCGATTTGAAATTTCGCCATTCGACATCAATAGTCCAGTGGGTTATAAAAATCCCGGTTAATTTATCGACAGGGTTCGATCTGATGACATAGCGTCAGCTTAATATTGTATATAAGAGTTGTCTTATATTTTATTTTATTTTTAGCAAACATCCAATAATTCCATTCGCAAATAATTTACGCAAAATTAGCTATTATTATGATCATTGTTGTTGTTATTATTATTATTACTATTATTGTTGATTGTTTGATGTTAATTATTAAATAATAAATTCTGTTGCTCTATTTATTATACAATTATACACTGAAAAAAAGATTGGCTGCTGCAGCAAATTAGATGGTAAAATATGGCATAGCATTTTTAATTGGATTTATCATCTAATTTGCTGCAGCAGCCAATCTTTTTTTCAGTGTACCTATCTATTTCTTCTATCGAATATATTTCTTCAATTTACATATATGTTCAAAAATTGTTTTTTCTTGTTTCTTTAAACATGCAAGATATTAAATTATTGAAAAAAACAGTAAACAGATTTTCAATTTAAAGTTTCTGTTGCCTGTTCTATGCGAGATTTTTATATGTATCTACTTATAAATTTTAACTTCTAAAGAGGATTCTTAAATTTTATACATAAAATAAATAAGATTCTCCTTAGAAAGGGAAGGAGAGGTTAATCTATGATAGGGTTTTAAATCTAGTCTATCTTAATTTAAAGCAGCATGCATGATTCGCGCGCGCAACACTTAAGCGGCGACGCGACGTAGAGCAGACAATACATCTCGCGAATAAGGAGCAGCAGGCAAATAGTGGGCGTAACTGACGATAATTTGCATGGAAATTTTTATCGGCTCGGCCGAAGAGGCAATATCCGGCAGACGCATTTAAGATTTCGCCACGAAGCGTCGCGTCGCGTCGCGGCGGGGATAATAACAGCCGCAGAAACTGACGGTGCCCAGCCGTAAAATGCCTGCAGCGTACCGGTGCGGTGACACAAGTACCGTACCGTAAAGCCATACGTCGTTGCCTTTGCGTATACACACACACACACACACACACACACACATACAGCCGTTATATCTTCTACGTAGCTTCTACGTTTAGTAATGCACCCTGGAGTCTGGGATGGTGCAACGTGACAGCATTGCCCACCCATATCGTGCTCGCGCGTCGTTTCGAAGAGGCAAAAAAATGGCATCGCGCCCCCTCGTTGCTAGATTATATAGATTCTTTCTTTCGCCATCCTATTCTTTATCGCTGTCTTATGATAATATTATTATACTCTGCGCGGCCTGTGCTATATACGTTTTTTCATGATAACTCGTGTACTCGACCGAGAATGTGTATATGTGTGAGCTGTGCTGTGATTAAAACGTACCATTCTTAAAGGAGGGAGTAAAAGCTTTATAAAAAAATTTCGTGATTTAAGAGGATGCTGGAGTGACCAAATTATCATATTACAGTCGTATAAAAATCTTCGAATTGACTGAACGGAATAAAAAATCTTTTTACAGAATTAAAGAGACGCAAAATTAAGAGGTGATGCAGTGGACCTTGTACTAAAATCGAAAAAAAGTTAAAAAATTTTTTAACATTCTTTCGATTTTAATATAAAATCCAATTCGAATATAAAAGTCAATTCGAAGAATTTTATACGACTGTAATGTGATAATTTGATCACTCCAGCATCTCCTTAAGGGTTTACTACTTTTTGAAATTATTTTTATACATTTTGATCTTTAGAGAAGAAATATAGAGATGACGATATAAATCGTCATCTCTATATTTGAAACAATGAGTATCGGTTATACTTAAAATCTGTAATTAACATTATTTCTATGTGTATTGAAAATTTAATTTATTCCAAATTGATTCAAGATTTCACATATACGAAAAGCGAATTATTATAGTAGCGTGGAAAATTTTATAATACTTATTTACTCGTTGACTTTTATGTCGACTCGTTGAAATAATTTAATTGATCGCTAGTCATATAATTATAGCGGTAAGCAAGTGTCTCTTACTCTTTTATATTAAAATATCCAATATTATTGCAAGCCCTATAAAAAAGGTAAACAAGCACAAGCGAAAATAAAAAAAATAGTACGTAAGAGCAAAGTGCGAGGGGGTAACCACTTAATGTAATCGTGGGACAGAGTCCTCGAAATCATTATAAAATTTATATGAAATCTCTATGCACAAACGATAATTACATATAAAACCATGAGAAACCATTGTATAATATTAAATAAAATCGTATATTTTACCAAATACTTCACATGTAGTGGAAAAAATTATTTGTAATCAGATGAAATCATATGAAATCATGTAATCTGTGGGACAATATTTCAGCTAGTGGTTACCCCCTCGGCAAAGTGCAAGGTCGAAGGGATCGCGAGGAACCGCGCCGCGCGGTGATTGTATCTCCCGACGGAGCTGAGTCGCTCCTTAGAGCGGGGGATCGATGAATTCTCCTACCGTGCATCGGGAGAATTCAGAGGATCCAGATCAATATAATGTATACGATAAGTATATACGACTCGACGATATAATACTGATGAAACACGGCTGCTTGATCGGCCGGAAAGCCATTCCGTGGCGGAATGCTCCAGCTCCAAGTGCCGTCTTACGGACGACCTACTAGGAGAAGGCCTACCCGGTATTCCCGGTAAGTGCTCGCCACTCGTGCACGGATGGTGAGCACCATATTACTGTGTGACCGACTACCGAGAGTACGGCGAGTATCCAACTCCCGATTGGCTTCCGAGGAATTCCCGCTGAGTTTTTTTCTCCGCCCGCCATAAAAGAGTATTTAAGAGACTTTTGCGGAAATAAAAAAAGAAAGAAGGGAGAGGGGGAAATGAGGGGAGATAGAAGCAGGCACGCGTGTGTCCCATGCGTACGCCCCGTGGCCGTGGCGGGCACCCTGCCGATCACCTCGACATCTCGTCGTTTTCAACGAGGCCATTCGAAAACAATCGAGCACAATGCCTCCTCGAACGTTCTTATTTATTATACTTATATGGATGGTATGTCAGTATATGGATGGTGCTGCGCGTAAAATGCGATCGAATAAACGGTTTTAGAGTGCGGTTCCAAACTAGAGACGTGCGAGAGCGCGCGTGTGTGCATTTTGCCTGGTCTCAAAAAGTATACGTGAAAGAACGCACGAGCGCGTTTCTACTTACGTACCTAAAGAATCGTCCCGAAGGGTGGTGTTTTTTCCTTTCTTTTTCTAAAGAACGGTCAATTGACAGTGGCGCGTACGTCGCTTTGCAAATAGGGAATGTCACGGTAACATATACCATGGTATATCTAACGAATAAATTGAAAAAATATTTTATCTTATTTATGATATTTATTCAGAGAGAGAGAGAGAGAGAGAGAATTTTTATTTAGATTTTTCTTCTTTCTAGAATGTAGATATTTGATCAGTTCACGTATACAACTTACTTTATAATATTTTTATTCTAATCTACACATTTTATCTCCTTTTATAGATATTTTTTACATGATATGCTTATCGAAACATTGTGGAGGAGTATCGTTTATGCCGTAAAAAGCTGATTCGTAATTTATTAAATTAATATTTTGTTAGGTTTTTCTATGACGCACTGTTCATTTCACGTGTTTGAAGAACTCATTGAACAATATTACACACATAACGTATGCAAGCCAATGTTTTCATCTCGAGTATTCTGAGATACGAGACATTCGTGCTACCGACATGACATCGTGAAAACCACTGGCGTGTACATAGAAACTCACACGACGTGTACACACGCATTTCTAATGCCTCTTATGCGGGTCTCATTGTGCAACGATCTCTCTTGTTATCCGCTAGAATCGTTACGGACGGAGATTCACCCGCGGCAACCCTCAATCGTATGAATGCGTCTACCTGCCGTGGTCGACCACATCATAAAAAATATATCTATTCTATATCGTTTCTTCATTTTTGATCACACATTAAGAATAAAGGCCAAAAATAAAGAATGGAAAAAGGAGTATTCATAATCGGAACAAGGAAAACTGGTTTGTATCTGTATTTACGCAACGTGGGATTTTCTTTTATTTTATTTCGGTTTTACTTTGTTGTGCTACAAAATTATAGCTTTAAGTTATATATCTATATACATAAATATAAACAGTAATTAAATTATACAGGGTGTCTCACAACTACCGCATTTCCACTTAAGAACGATTCTTGAGAGGAAAATCCTAATACATGAAAATGTCGAGGCTACAATAGTTTTCGAATTATAATTGCATGGTTAAGAATAGTGTGTAATTCGAAAACTATTATAGCCTCGATATTTTCGTATTAGGATTTTCGTCTTAGAATGTTCAAAAGAACCCAGAAATAAGAATAGAGGCTGTAAAAGTGAAATAGTTTTTGACTTATAAGCATTTAAAGTTAGCTTATGATTCAAAAAATTATTGTAATCTCGACATTTTGTATTAAGATTTTTGGTTCAAAATTACTTCAAGAATATGTCCTCAAGAGGAAATGCGGTAGTTGTGAGACATTTCGTATACAATCTAAAGTTATACTATACTATAAAATCTATATTAGCAAATTTAACGTATATTTTTCTAAATAACAATTCACTTTTTTAAATGTCATTTGAATGTTCTTTTTTTTTAGCTATAATACATTTATCCGCGTAAAGACAAAATAATGTCGTCTATCGATTATTATTTGAAAAACGTATGAAAAGGAAGTCTGCAAATTTACAATTATTTCTCATTGTCAGTATCGCGTTATCGTTAGCCGACTTTCCAAAGGTAACAAAACGGCTAGCTTGAAAAAGCAGGGAACTTTTATATCACTCTGTCATGGCATGTGACATTGGCTCTGAAATGAACGATGCGAAATAATTTGTGAAATAACGTGCGCGAACGTGTGCGCGTTCGTTTATTGTATACTTGATGTGTATGTACATGTAGGTGTTTGCCGGCCGCACGAGTTGGCACGAGTGGCGACGAAACGCGATCGCGCGATCCCGCGATCGCGAGATTTCGCGGATTTCGCTAGCCCGTTGTAATGGACGAGTCACCGTGTCGCGCCACGCGAGTATAATCGATGTAGATATATCGCCATCGCCAAAGTACTTATGGCAGCGCGTTTATGGCATACGCAACGCTCGCCAGGCGCACACACCAGGCAGGCCTGGCAGCGGCCGGACATGAAATCCAGTCGAGTACCCTCGATCCACGTCACGTCTGCCACTGATTAACATTAACTTCGTCGAAAAAATTGTACCAAATGGCAGTCACGCAAATTCGGCGCTGGCTGGCTGGCTGGCTGGCTGGCTGGCTGGCTGACCGGCTAAACGTCAATGTCATTCATTTTTTGTTATTTCCTTGGAACGATCGAGAGCATAACCCAGTTTCCGCTTTTGCATCGTCGCATAATAAATATGACCACATTACGATGTCAAAGCGCGTAGGTACTGATAGCGAGCATTTATATTCCTATTTTTGACGCGGCAATCATTAAAATTTTGTGGAACGCGCGCTCGGTTGTGTTATACATTTTAAACATAAGATAGTACCTACATACTCGTGTAAATATCATATACTATTTTGCGACTTTTCGCAGAATGGCGGAAATTCTACTCTTTATTAAGTGTGCAGGAACATTGCGACTTGAAAATTTGAATTTGAATCACTACACAAGACGACGATAAGTAGGGGAGAAGGTGGTATTATAGCACCCCAGTTACATCTTACACAATAATTTTGTTAATAATCAATATTTAAGTTTAAAACTTGACCATTACATTCGTTAAAATGTTGTTGAATCGATTTTGGACTTAAAGTTACAAAATATTTATTACTTAGGATACTATTAATAAAAATATGGCAACATTGCATAATGACTCGAAGAAAAAAATGGATGGTAATGTGGCCTTCCATAAAAACAGCCTTAAAATATTAATTTTGTTTAGAAAACAGTATTTGATTACAAAATTAAAAAAATAAAATATTTTAAAATGTATGCAAATGAATTTATATATAATACATTTACGTAACTTCTGCGTATAAGCTGTTCAATACTAAAAATAGTACACGTAATATAAAAAAAGCTATAGATTAACAGTACAGCTACAATCGATTATCAAGTAATTATTTTGATATGAAAACCTCAAAAAAGAAGTCATGAGTAATCAATATCCATAGAGGTCACGTTAGTAAAATGCCATGGTATTGTTTAAATTTGCATAACTCAAAATATATATAGTCAAATAAAATGTTAAATAGCAAATAACACACTCAAAAATACATATATTCATGCTTACGATAATACGCTCAAGTTTAAGAAAAATGAGGGGGGGGAAGTAGGTGTAATTAAATGTTAAAATATACCTCAGAAACATTTCGAAATACTTGAAAGTAAAAATGCGTTATAATAAGTGCTGGTTATTGAGTATTGGTAATATTAGCGTCATGGTGTAACGGCAAGCTACTGAACTAATAATTCCATAAGTAATTATTAGGATTCGCTATATAATAGCGGAGATATTAAGGGAGGCCACAATATATACACTGACCATAATGTCACCTTCTCCTCTATTTTGTGCAGAATCGAGTGTAACACTTCTAACATGATCGTTGGTATGAATCATCTCAAAAAACGGCCCAATGAATGATAATTATAAAACACGAAGAGTATAAAATGAAGAGTGTTAAAAATTACAATTACCGTCAGATACGTTGTTGGTGTGCCACTGTCATCCCTGTGAATATCGAAAGTTACCCCTCGAAAACGCACAGGGGTGCAGTTAATTCTAAAGCGATTAGGCGCACGCGACGGGGCAAAGGTGTCGACCTGCAATTGACAACGACTCGAGGGTCACGAAGCCTTCGAAAGAAGAGATCGCGAGAGGGGCGCGGTGGTGGCTAAAAAGAAGAGGAGGGAGGCGAAAAATTAAATTAAATTGCCCGATCCGTGAATCGGCATATTTGGTCGCACGGTCGCTCTCGGAGCATATATGTACATATAATGCCGGATTAATACATACATACACATATTTGTATATCCATATAAACATTGTACACTAGGCGTCATTGATGCTTTTCAGCTTGAAATTTATAATTTACATAAATTATAATGTACATAAAGTAGGTGTGTAGGTTTGACAGCGGGATTCGTAACCCTTCTTTCGAAAGTAACTGTTAATTCGAATAATTTCAAACGTCACTATTTTACAAAATTGTGAAATTCAAAAATAATCATTTGTTTTCTCAATGTTATTATATTAATTAAAGATACGGATTGATCTCGGTAGAATCGTCAATTATTACAATCATGTGTTTAATAAATCAACATAGAAGAGAGAATTATTTATATAAAAACTATAATAATTATGACAATAAATATATAGATAAATGTATGATTGAATATATAAGATCAGTTTACCAAGTGGGATAAATTTCAAAAGAAGAACTTCGTTTCATCGTAAACGAAAAATTTAAAGATACAGCAAATTCACAAGCAATATAGAATATTTTATTGGATTTCGTCGAGACTTTAGGGTTGAAGAATATTCTATCCGCTCGCGCAAATAACGCATTAACGGGACGTGACCATCTTTATAGTGTGAATCAAACCTTAAGGAGGTGACTGCGGATTATTCAAGCTACCAATGCCGCCGCCACCCTCGATTATAGAAGACAATTTTAATATCGTCGAATAATAGAAAGCACGGGGTGAAGAAAGGGTACGTGGCAAGGGTGCGTCTTGAAAATTCTATATATATATACACACACACACACACACATATATATACATATAGAGGTGATATAAGGTCACGGTAGAGTCCGATAAAGGAGGATTCTCGGAACTATCCTGATCCTGTGGGTTGGCTACGTGGTGAGCATGTGAAACGGTATTCAATAATATCGTTCGTATCGAGGACGTATGTTGTCATCGCGAAACTATTCCGAAATGATATAGTCCGTAAAAAGAGGACAATGGGGAGAATCGTGTATGATGATTAACGTGAATAATATTACAATAAAGTCAAGATAATTTCATAATTTGCTTTCTTTTTATTTTTATGAGAGAGAGAGAGAGAGAGAGAGAGAGAGAATATCGATAAAAAGGAGTTTCCTCCTGGATAGAAAAGGAAGAAAGATGAACTGGTGCAAAAGTTCAGCTAAAAAGAACAGGCCTATTATACTACAACGTGTGGTTGTTTTATCACCAAGTTGATATTGTATTATTAGCGTCAACGGACATTAATGAGCTAATATGAAATCACCGCGACAACTAAGTATATCTTGTGTCATAAATGCAAAATCGTATCAGATTGATTAAAATCTGTTGACGATGACAACGATGACAAATATTCTAATATTTCATAAATTATTTTATTTACTTGGGAGATATTCATTATACTTCACATAGAAGGCATTTTTCTCATTGCCGAGGCTACTTAAAGTAAATGAAGATGCCTGATTGCTTAAAAAGAATAAGGTCAACATCACGTATAATATATGTATATGCACAGCGATCTCCGAGGACTGTTGCAAGTACTAACGGATGAAATAGGCGTGGGAGGCATAGAAAGAAGCTGATGGAGTGGACGCTCCTTGTTATTGTAGCTATAATGGATGGACAAACATAGTGACACACGGTAGAAGCCGCACACGCAGGTAAAATCCGTGTGTACGGGCCCACACGTTTGCATGTACCTGTACCGAGTCCGATTACTCGGCAAATATTGCGCATTATTTCGTCCCGATGTTTTGTGGAAGATTACTCAACTAGCCGCGACGTGAAAAATAAGTTCTGCCATCGCCATCGGTATGCAGGGTGATTCGCAGTTATTGTCCACTTATTGTTAGTCTAACTTGCAAATACAAAATTAATCTCTTAAGGCAGACCTGCTAACTACTGCATGCGAGTAAATATTTATCTCGTAAATTTCAATCGGCGTTTCGTCCTAAGAGAATGAGGTCTTCTTACAAGTGACATTATGACATAGTAGCAATTTAAAGCTATAAAGCTATAAAGTAGGTATATATTATACTTTTGATATTACATCGATATTCGGAAGATAATTATAAAAAGGATAAAGAATAGTTATAACGTATATAACAATTTTCATACATGTGTAGACGGGAGGGGGAGAGAGGAGAGAGAGAGAGAGAGAGAAGAAGAAGAAGAGAACCGACCGTGGAAACTACAACTGACTGAATGAGTTTTCGTTATAAAGTTGAGATTCCGCGTCGAACTCGTGAATGATTTCAGCTTCTGGCGACTTGATGCCAACAATTACAGGATACGCGCAAGCGTTGTATTCCGTCTACAATGCGAAACGTATTTCAATGAGCGGATGGCGATGGAATTCGTTTGGAATGGAGGGGGCCGGAGGCTTGGGGATCGAGGTAGCGATGTTCGCGGTGGAACCGTCGACGTCGGGTATGAGGGCAGGGCGAGACGATCATTGAAATGGAAATGCCATTGACGCAAAGTGAAAGTAATTAATGGAATATGTCCGAGCTATAGAGTGAATTCGATGTCTGACGCCATTGTCGCCACGGAGCGAGATACACGTACTTATACCTACCTACTACGAGACGGTGGGTGCTGTTCTATCTAAAGGGTGCGAAACTGATGAGTGTTAAAGAAAAGTTGTACAAGAAACAGTAAAAATTATACATGGAACAAAATGGAGAAATATATAAGGGAGAAAGTTGGGAAAAAATCAAATACTTAGAAATTTAATAATACAATATAGGTGTGAAGAATGATTAAGTAAAAACTGAAAATTGTTTGAAAATTGTAATCAGCGTAATAAATATTACAAGCACGTATATTTGAAATATGGATAAATAACTTTTAACATTGACGTATCTATTAAATTTATGGTTATCAATATTTAATATAATTAATATTTATAGTATGAAATAATAAGAATGATAACACTAATAAATTATTCGAAAATAAATAATTTGCCCGCACACAGATTTGCATGGTAAAAAAACGTCAAAATTCAAGTTAAATGGGAGATTAGTTGCGAAAATAAGACGTAGACAAATTGTTTAGAGATTAGGAGAACGTACGTATGTACGTATAATATAAAGTACGTATAATAAAGGATATAGGAGATACCGGATAGTGTATGGTAAATGGAAAGGATCATTCGTCGAGGAACGGTTGCCAACCAAGAAGAGAGAGAGAGAGAGAGACGGCGAATTTTCCTAGATTTAATTAATATTTCATTTGCATGCTATTTCTCGCCTTGTGCAGCTTGGTGTCGCAGCGCGCAACCGTGATCCTTGTCGGCGCGGCGGCGCGGGCGTCGCATCGCCACGGAAAACTAACACTCGGACGCGAAGAGAATACAGCTGCTACGTCCTCTATCTAGGTGCACCTCGACACTCACGTGCGCGTACATATACGATACACCCACATAGCTGAAGGAACGTTTATAACAGCGCGGAGCGGAGAATGCGGGGTGGCGCGAGTTCGCGAAGCAGCGCGGCGTGGTGCTCTCTGTATTTCAATTTAGCACGTCTATTGTTAGATACTAATATTATTCAGTTCGGAATTGTTTCGCGACGTCCCTTAGAGGATGGAAGGGGGCCTTGATTTGTACCGGCAGCGCGGGCGCGGTCTCCTCCCAGACTCTATTACTTCGTTCTCTCTATTCTCCCGACTGCGGATTCTGTCGTACGCCGAATAACAAACAGTTGAGAAACGAGATAGACATTGTCATTATCGCGATAAAGACGAAAACAAAATATTTAAAAAAAATGGATTATTAAGTTAGATAAAGCTAATAATAGAAGAAAAATCATAATCCAAAGCAATTTTTCATGTATATAATATATTGTTCTGATTATGAATCGCAAAGAATAAGTAGCTGAGATATATATATATATTTTCTTATAATTAGAGTTACCAAGTGATTAGAGTATTAACCGACAAAAAGACATTCTATTTCCGTTACCGGTATATGTCATCCTTCGTTTACATTAAATCACACGTATGCACACATAGATCGGTGGTACTACACCGAACGTTTCTTGGGGCGAGCAAACACGGCGCCATGTTTGCCGACGTTCGGCAACACTTTATTCTCTCTTCCGCGCGCGACCCGAAGAGACGCGCGGCCCAAAAGATCTCTCTTCGATTGGCTTCCATGCACTCATATACGTATGTATATTTAAGCGGGCCAATGTGTAGCCACAAGACATGCGAGATGGGTGCGCGTGTGCACCCACATAAGGTAAAAGAACTTCTCTCGGGTCCTATACGAATAAAAAGAAAACGGACAGAAATAGCGAGCGAGAGAGCAAATATTGATGGAAGTTGAAAAAAATGTTAAAAGCCATCCGATTCGTTATTCGGTTAGCTATATTCATCGACCAATAAAAAAAAAGACAAAAAAGGGAAAGAAAAAGTAGACGTGGAAGTAAAAATTTTCATTGTAATTAAGTAACATCGTCGTTGTATCTCGATTCGTTTCCTTAACACGACTCCCTGTTAAATTTAAAATTACGTTTTTGGATGTAAGTAAGAGGTACAGCATCTCAATGTCATAATCATGTGATTTAAAATTGACAAGACATTGTTAATTATCTGATGTAAACGTTCTTAAATTATAAACACGGAAGCTGCCCAGTTCGCGTGCACCCAACATTACATTTCTCTGTAATATTTGAGAAATATATTTTTTCGCGTTTATTATTATACTACACCGAGAAAAAAATGCTGTTGATTCAATTAAAGTCTATATTACGGGCTATATCACTAGCTAAGTGATTAATTTATGTATATTTTTATTGACATAAAGACATAAATTATTATTTCAATAATCAAGGCCTTTATGTCAATAAAAATATATATGAATTAATTACTTATGTTAGTGACAGTCCGTAATATAGATTTTAATTGAATCAACAGTATTTTTTTCTCAGTTACACACAATATACATGTATAGTGCAGCCCACACAATTCTATTTTATTTCGTGAAAGAACAAGAAAATTCGATAAATCACATGTCCAAGTATATAAAATTTTGTATCACTTTATATACCTATCTGTAATGTAAGACTAAAGTTACAATAAAGTTAATCTGCACATAAACTAAGAAAAAGTTCTTTCTCCTACAATAGTAACAGATTTAACATTAAAATAATCGTGATTGATTATATTATTTAATCTGGCTTCATCCAGAGGCCTTGAAAATTTTCTTCGAGAGTTGGAGAAAATTAAATTGAGAAAAATTAAATAACTTAAAGCCGATCGACAGTGACACGAGCAATTTCGACACCTCCATTTTCTGCTCTCTAAAGAATCTTAAATTACTTTGCTTCTATCATTCAGTGCTCCCCTTTTCGCAACAATCGGATCGGTTTCCAGTTCTAACAACCCCTTTTCTCACTGGGCGGCTTAAAATTCCTCGGTGCGGACGCGAGACACACGAAGAAGAAAGGGGATTGTTGCACTCTCAGACTGCGGATTAAACTCGGTCGCGGCGGAGGTAGGGAGATAGGTATAAAAAGGGTGAGAAGGGAGGAGGGTGCTATTATACGCCATTATGAATGGTAACCAGTAGCCAAAGGAAGAAACTCTGCGGGGTATCGATATATTGCCTCCCCTGGAAAACCAGGCGGCCATGCCTCGTATCGTAAATAATAACCGGAGCATTATATGTAATACCCGTATGCATCGCGCACACCGGCACAAATTGCCGGGTATATAACGTCGCGTCGGGCGCGTGTTCAGGCATCGACCTATCGGATATGCGCCTTGTAGAGGCCAGTCGATTATCGGTATTCCATCGATACCCTGTACCTAAGTCTGTCGTTCGGTTCGGTACACTACCCCACCGCAACGCGATGTTATTGTCCAAGTATCTACGACACAAGGATCGCTTCCTCTATCGTCAAAATATCATTCAAGAGATATTAATTGAATAAGGCGCCTGGATTTATCGAGTGGATATTCATTTGGGTTTCGTTGTATCTATAAATATATTTTATATATACAGGGTGTTTCCAAATTAAATGGCAAAACTTCGGGAGCGTGTAGAGGAGTAAAAAACTAAGAAAAAAAGTCCTATAGACATATGCTCGTTTTTGCTCCGTTTCAGAGAAATCGAAAAAAAATGTTTACATTTCTTGCCATATCTAGCACCGACATATTTGATTACATTTTCCACTTTCTGTTATGAATTTGTCAGTCGCTCTTTGAAAGCCTTTAACAGTAGATGAATTTTGTCTTTTGCAATATGCCGCGTACGTATTCTAATAGTGAATATGCTGATATGGTTTTTGTATACGGTTTCTGCAACGGTAATGCTTTAAAGGCGGTGCGAGAATATGCACGACGATTTCCAAACAGAAGAGTGCCAAACCGAAGAGTGTTTATGTTGACATTTAATAGATTGCGAGAGACTGGATCATTTTCAATTCGACAAGAAAACAACCGATTTCAAGCAGCGTTACGAAGAGATTTGCAGGCAGGGAATCGTATTTTACAACATTTTGACAATCATCCTGAGACC
>NW_017256051.1:2044170-2046604 GCF_001594055.1 Mycetomoellerius zeteki
TAATAAATTAAATATATTTTTTTCTTTTTTCGTGATTTCCTGCGAAACAAAGCAAAAAGGAGCATATGTCTATAGGACTTTTTTTCTTAGTTTTTTACTCCTCTACACGCTCCCGAAGTTTTGCCATTTAATTTGGAAACACCCTGTATAATACAATCGGCTTTATTTAATTTCTAAACAAATCACCTCCTCTATTTTATATATGTAAACAGCTACGTAACGCGCATAATTTAAGATAAAAATATGAAATCATTCAAACATTCCTCGATGTTATACATGCATACAACGTGAAGACTTTCACGAAGGAGACGTGTGCGTATACAAAGTGTGGGAAACATTTTATAATTTACTCTCTATAATTTTGTATCTGCGTAAATTGAGCGGCAGAATTGAATATTCGCATTGATCAAAATCAATTTATTGAAAAAGGGCATGATTTGAGATTGATCGACCATGAAACGATTTCAGGAATACAACAGTGAGCGGCGCGGCGTCGCGTATCCCATTTCTTCGCCTGCGAATACCGTTCGTCATTCGATACCTTTACCTTTGATTTGTCGAAGGGGGCAGTAAAATTTTCATTCAGCCGGAAAACAGTCTTCCTTAAAATCAGTCATCGTTCTTTATTTCAAGCGTATCTGCAGAAGGACGTGTCTCGTTTCTTTGTCACAACAAATTATGTTTACATGTGTATAATTAATAAGGCTTACCGTTGCAGAGATAGACTTGTGAAAAATCGCGACATCTGGATCATAGAGTGAGTATGAAGCTCGTAAAGAAATGTTATTAATTAGTTTAAATCAATTGAAAACAATCAAGTATTTATAAATTATTCATCGTATTACACAAGAAATAAAATTGCCGAAAAATTCAACATTAAGTATTAATGTTTATAGAAAATAAAAACTAGCACCTTTTAATAAAAGATCTGTCGATGTAACCATTTATTTGCTAAATTACGAAATCAAAAATTATTTTTATAAACAATTAATTTAACAGAGGAAGTGAATTGACATATATATATATATATAGAGTATCAATATCTTATTTATTGTATATATTTGTGGTCTATACACTTTTCTTCGAGTAACATATTATTTGGTAACTACGATAGATGATAGTTTCTGGTCGCTAGCGGCCAATCTAGGTATTTTGCAGGCATTATACTTACAGGCAATATACACACATACACACACACACATGTATATATATATACATACATATATATATTACATATGTACGCGCGTATAACACGTTTAATATATTCCGGCAAAAATGTCGAGATTAATTAGTCATTAGCTATATAACGTTATATTTACAGATTCACCTTCCTCTTTATTTGGCTGATATTCGTCGAACTTGTTACCTACACACATATCTGGTCTATATAGTCTTTATCTACACATGTATAAAGTATAGTCTGGAGACGAATCAGCCGTGTACTTATCTTCTGGCGTTTCTCTTTTCGTACTTTTCTACGGCGCATTGCGTCACGCAGAGATTTAGAGTCGGCGGATGATTAACGCAGACATCTGATTAAGCGTTTTTGTCCCAGCTTTCGCGCGAAATATATTGTACAAGTGTATAAATATTAAATCAAATACTTTCCGATTATCAGATATTTTCAATCTTCAATATTTTGGCATTCTCGAAACGCTCTTGATATCTTCCTTTGTTGGAGACAACAAATTTTATTCTTTTTATTGTCTAGTGAAACAGAGCTTCGTCGTGACATCATTAGGTCTTCACGTATTACCCGCAGATGTCGATAACGAATAGATTCGATTCTTTGATAGAGTCTCTTCTTAGGGCGACATTTTTATCAGTTTAGAGTACGTGATAGTTTCCTTTTCAGAACAAAAAACTTTTTCGTGTCATATTTTGTTAATCATCAAAATTATATTTGTAATTTTCTATTGGCGTAAGACCAGTAATTAAATTTAAGACCGTCGTATTTGGAGAAATGAAGATTAATTTAAGAACAAATGAAAAAAACGAAAAACATGAAAAAGAGGATACCTAAGGTATTTTTGTTTTCATTATTAAAAGATTATTAATCTGCGTACGTCGAAATCAAATTATACGAATAACGTTCTCAGAAATTAACTCAGCTGATCACACGTCGAGGCCTCGAGGACAATTTCGTCCTTTGCGTGAGTCAAGATGCACAAACTAAACGGTTCATTAGGGGATTATTGAAGAGTACGACCAGGCAACGGCGTAATTTTCGTCAGGTCACTCGGAGTAACTGGTCTTATCGCTGGCATCATCGGGACTGGTCTCCCGATAGGCGTCGCCAGTACCATTGGCATGTAGACTCTGGTTGGGCGGTTTGATGACGGTGGGCAGGTAACCGGTACCGGTGTAAGGCGCGGCCAGGAACCGGTGCCGCGTCGACGGTATCGGGGTGGTGCAGTATGCGGTGCGGCTCGCG
>NW_017256051.1:2046682-2062369 GCF_001594055.1 Mycetomoellerius zeteki
CTTGTGCTGCAGACTGTCCTCGCAGACCAGCACCTCCATGGCAGACACCACGTCGCCTGCGACACATAGGCAAATTCTCTTTTTCTCTTTTTCTTTTTTCGCCAGACACCATTGCACGCCCGCGGCGCGCTTTTGACTTTCGACTATGTCGACGATTTACATATTACCGCCAACTATGACAACGATCGATGAAGCGATAATATCACATGACAAGAGAAATCTGACAAAGGAGATCCTTGCAATTATCCAGATGGAAAATTTGCAATCACACACACTTGTGCCGATAACCTTGTGTCATAATTACCTTGTTAAAGATACTAGTCCAGCAAATAATAAAACGAATAATGAATACCATATCACTTTGCGAGTGAACAATAATATGAATAATTAAAAAATTACACATAATTAATGATAAAAAAATATTATTTTAAACGCAAACGCAGGCAATTTTCTCATGAGAAAATCGCGAAAATTCGTATCAACTCTTTTCGAATAACCAAATATACGAGTATGTATAAGTTATATTTTTTCAAGTAAACATAAATTAAATTGTAAGAATTTTCTACCGATTCAATAACAATACTATTGATAATATTTTCGAAATAAATGCTGTCTTGTATATGGTTAAAAAATTACTTGAGAAAAGTTAAGGAATCTTACCTTTGCAACGATGAAGAAGCGCTTCGACATCGGCGCGACGTCTCCCAGGGAATACACGCAGTAGAACGTCCACCGGCGAACGTTGTTGCTGTTGCTGTTGCTGTTGCTGCTGCTGCTGCTGCTGCTGCAGCTGCAGTCCACAAGTCTGTTGGATATTTTGCATTTGCATCTGCATCTGAATTTCCCGCGACTCGGGAATGTGGTGGTGATGCTGATGCTGATAGAGCGCCGGCGAGCAATACGCTAGCGAGCTCGCCGTCGGCCCGTAGAGAGGCGCATAAGGAGGAAAGTGCACCGTCGTCGCGGCCTGTAATCGAGTGTATTTCGCGTTTGAAAATTATCGCTCACATGTAGCTGCAACCAATCGTTTCGCGTCTTCTTCAAATAAACTTCTTTCTCCCTTTCTTTGATTTGATACATTACGTCGTGGTGTAAATAAATATGTCGCGTGTTTTTTCTTAAAAGAATTTTAACTTTACAGTGAATCTTATACATTGCAATATTTCTGTGACGATTCTATATATAATATACAGGGTGTCCCATTTTAAATAATGCATTAAGATTTCTCGAAAACTATGGTAGATACGGAAAAATGTTTCAAACAAAAATTGTATGGTTCGGAAGGAGACATAAGAAGGTATTGATTTGACCTTGGGTGGTGTCGCCAAGGCCAGGTCAAGATCATGTCGATTTTTTTATTAGAACCCCCTATTTTTCATTACGTTTTCTTGTAGCTTACCTTGAGAGCTTTTCAAAACACTATAATAAAATATTTTTTCATTAAGTATCTTTCGAGTTATAAGGCTCGAAAGTTACAGTACAGTCAGCATTAGCATTACGCAAGGTGTCCGATCGACGGTTAAAATCTCTTGAATATTATTCAGAATCATGTCCTGGATAACATTTGTCAAGATCAAGGCCATTGGAGATTATTCCTCTTATTTTTATTTTTGCATTAAAAATTCATTTTTACGTAAAAATGAAAATAAGAGGTACAACCTTGGAGACGCCACCCAAGATCAAATCAATGGTACCTTCTTATGTCCCCCTCCAAACCATACAACTTTTGTTTGAAACATTTTTCCGTATCTATACCATAGTTTTCGAGAAATCTTAATGCATTATTTAAAATGGGACACCTTGTATAAATACGTATATATATGTATAGAAAATCTTTATCTTTTATCTCTAAATAGAATATTCAATCGCAAATACAGTTAAAGCTATAAAAAGAAATAAAACTTTTTGAGATGTTTCCAAATTATAAAGATAATTTTTTGTTGTTAATTAAAACTAAAATTATTATAGATTGAAGAAACATTTCCAACCTGCTATACATATATATGTGCGGTGTGTGTGTGTAGATGTAAAAAATATTTTTGACTCTATAATCATATAATCAATGACATGCCGAATTGAGCTTACAATACCGATTTACATTTTAACAAGTTGTAAAAAATAATATATGGGGGGGGGAGATAGAAACATACATTATAAAAATTATGAAGATATACTTGAGCGTCAAACCATTATATAATTCTCCCAATTACATCGCAACGTTTATCGTTTTCTTATATTTAATTAAGTCTAACAAGTAACACTATCCAAGTGCCATACGCCGATTTCCCTGAGACTGTGCATACATGTAGTACATTGAAAAATATCTGACACGTATTTTTTATATCTGCCCAAAAGCCGTTTTAAGGATAAAAAACGTCCTTATGAATGTATAGGGGTGAATTCCAGTATTTGACGAAGTACTCGTACGTTTGTTACAGAGTGGGGTATACGGTGATTTTCGAAATTGCTAAATCGAATACATTCATAAGGATGTTTTCTACCCTTAAAACGGCTTTTGGGCAGATATAAAAAAATACGTGTCAGATATTTTTCAATGTACTACCTGTATGCACAGTCTCAGGGAAATCGGCGTATGGCATTTGGGTAGTGTTACTTGTAAGATCTAAAATGGAGAAACTCACAGCTAACGGGGGTAGTGGGGGACTAGGCCTAGGTTGAACCAAATCTACCGGTTGCAAAGTCTGTTGCGTTTGCGGGGGACTGCCACTTTTGCGTAAGCTGAGATTTTCTGGCGCCGGAGTGTCTTCCCTTTGCGGTGTCAAGGCGGGTGTCAGCGGTGGAGTGTGCGTCGGACTCTGCGAGCCCGGTTCTGGACTACCTTCTTCCGAATCATTCAGGCTATTAGTGCGTTTTCTCGCCGTCGCTTCAGACTCCGCTAATCCTGACGACGTCGACACCACTGTAACATTTGCCACTTCATCGGGGAACTTTACATGAAAAATCCAATGATTCGAGCAATCGGAATACCGAATTAATCTCTCAGCTCTTAGTAAATGTTGGAATCAAAGTATATAAAGCAATTAGGCATTTATCAATACATATTATCGATATTTATCAATATATTATTATAATTGTTGCTAAATATTACAGGTCTGATACACTTGCGTGATAAGCAGTTTAAGATGTTGTTGCAATTGCTATCATGTTATATAGTACGTGCCTTGCCTATCATAAAACGTGTAAATCCGAGATTAAAAATTCTCGGATAATTTTATATTTGTATCTTTGTGTTTTGAAAGGTTTTGCAGTAAGGAAAAAAGATATAAAAAATATAATTATATATATAAATAAACAAATGGTTTTACCTAATGAACGATCGGTTCGTAATTCGCCACCGGAATCAGAATCACGATCGTCTTCATTGCCTGTATCGCTAGTCGATAAGATCGTCGTGTTTTCGGAGATTCTAGGTCGCTTCAAGCCTGAAATAGAACGGAATTTCTACTTGAAATGCTTTAGCGAAGTAACAGAAAAACCTAAATCTTAAAAGTATATATCATGATTCTACTTGGTATTTGCACAATCAAGAATTGTGATTTGTTGAAAATCTAATTGAGGAAAATAACCTGTACATACAATACATACGCGTGCAGAAGCCAAAGGCATCTTTGGCAGTAGAAAAAATAAAACAGGGTACAGAATTCTCGAGGGTGCCGTTACAGCATGCGCGTAAGCACGTGCACGACTATTAAGGCATCGGCAATGCGTGAAAGAATCCCGTTGGATGATTGGTCGTGCTTAGGAGGTGAATTGAGTCTCTCTGACCGCTCGTTAAAAAGTTTAACCGTTCCGTTTATTAGTAAGGGAGAGATTGATAGGCCGGGGGAAATGTAGCCAGAGCGGTTACGCGGTTTCCGCTTTCACCCCCTTATCCCTTTAACCCTCCCTCTTATACTCATATACGAGCGCCCATTTGCGTGCCTGTTTAAGCACGGGACTATTTCTCGTACAGTTCTTAACCGCGATTTCTCCATTTGGTAGATTATCCGGATTTTCTCGATTATATGGATCGGTGAACACGCGATTTGTCGATTGGCAGCAATTATTTAATTTTTTTTTTAAATTATATTTTAAATTTGCTTCGTATCTGCAAACTTTCTCATTTGTGAGAAAATGCTGATCTGAGGACAATTGGTCAAAAATATTTTTGATAAATATAAATTGAACCTTCGTTCCGGTAAATAAATTTCTTTGTGATTACTTATAACTCATACATCTTTTTCTAAAGGTTGTGATTGATTGCATTATATAATTATCGCTAATTAATTTCGCATTATTCAATCGATGTGTCTCGGCGACACTGAATAACGCGCGCGAGTATGTGTGCATGTATATGTATATACTTCTATATATATATGTATATATATTGAGCACGAATGAACGCGTTCCTCGTAGGATGCCGAGAGAAAATTCCACAGCAGGATACAGCTATCTCCACCCTGTCTCCGGCGTGGCATCTAGATAATAACATTAATAATTGACATTCGAGGACGTCAAAGGAAAGGAATGCAATATCAAGAGTCCGCGTTAATGTAGCTGCTGGCGCACCGAGAGGATGATTCTTAAACCCTCAACGTATTCTGTGATACGTTTGTATAAGTGTTGCACACGCGTTTAGGCCCACTCCTGTAGGATTCGCCAGTAGATATTACCGACAGAGACCGTTATTAAAATATCATTCTTTCAGAGAGAGGGATCATTCCCGGCATCAACCCCTCCGGTTTTCGACGTACGTACCATCTCACATAATGTTGAAATTCCTATCCTTTTGTAACCTTCGTAAAGTCAGGCGATGGCGTAACCAAGTTTATATCTGCCAGATCTTTGAGAATACCAAGTATTATATCGCTGTACTGCATTTGTCGAATATACATAAGGTGTTTTCAGACGATGCTATTCAAATGTTGTTACAATTCTGTCACGATTCGTCAAAATTCGTGAGCCGTAGGTGAGTTACATGAATTTAATCCAATAATTCGTAAATAAAATCGTAAAAGTAATAATAAGCGAAAAACTTGGTATCTCGATACTTTGTACGATATTTCAAAATACTCCCTAGTAATCTGACAATAAATGGCGGCTTACGAAAGTGTCTATCTAATCAATGAAGGGAAAGGTGAGAAAGACGAAACCATTGTGAAACGTCACCGCCCTTTGGACGGGACGGGAAGCAATGGGGCTCAATAGGGAACATAGTATCACGGATAGGAATCTTTTTCTCTCCTCTCTTTCCTCATCTCCCTTATACGTGTCTTGTATTTCAAGAAGGGTGTGTGTGCAATTTATTGTAATCTCTCCTGTCCCTGGCACACACGAATGAGAGAGATCTAACTTCTCTTGGATATCTTTCGATGCGGGGCAACCGTATATACCTCGCGTGTATTTTGATACGCTAGAAAGTTAATAAAACTCGTTGCGTCGGAAAAGAGAAGCGCCATAGCACCAATTGAATATGTGTGTGCGTGCGTGCGTGCGTGCGTGCGTGCGTGTGTGTTATATTATGTATATGTATGTATGTATGTATACACACGACATGCACACACACTCATTTATGTGCATACTAAAGTCGTTAGATTATTCGGTGAAAAAAAAACTGCCATGTGACTTATCATCTAACAATATCCAAGAGGAAGTTTAGAGAGTTCAACTTCGCTCCTCGAAATTTTTTATTAATTTTTTCATTTTTAATTATAAAGAAATACAACTTTTTTTTACCTTTGACTCTAATTGTAAGTAAATTTTTTGGTGTCACATAAAATATTTTTTTCTCCTTCTGGAGTCTCCCTGATTATAACCTACATGTAAATAATTTCCGGAACTTCCGTTAGTTAAAGTTTTGACAGAGTATACGTAAGGAAAATTTTCGCAAGGTTTTTGAGTCAAAAAATAGAATATACGCTGAGATATTAACAAGTAAATTCGTTTATTTTCAATTACAATTTCGGTTTTAATAACTGTATCTTGCCTTTTTTTTTTTTTCAGGAAAAGAAGTTCTGATTTATAAAATCTAATATTTTTCCATTAAAAAATTGCTGTTTATGTGCCAACAGAATAGATAAAAACCCTCTCTGAGAAAAAAATCCTAGGTACACCTATGTGGCTAATCCATTCCATGTCAGCAACAGATTTTATAATTTAAACTTGAATCGAATCGAATACAAATATGCTATAATAATATAGTACGTAATAATAAACTTTTTGGAAACATTACATCGTCTATATAATTATACAGAAATAATTATATAGAAATTTGTCAACAATATAAAACTTTATCATACATTTCTTTATCGATTCTTTCATCTCGTTAACCATCATACGCATTTGTCTTCATGAACTTGTCAACTTGACAACTATCAAAAGAAATTGGAAAGAATAAGGATAATAGGAGTCAGGCGCAGAAGACATCGCGCAAATAATACACCCATAAAGCGTAAAACTTCTTTATTCTACTAAACGCGCTTACATGTTTCGGCTCACTTTTGAGTCTTCTTCAGAGACAACACAAACTAACATATATAAACTGTGAATAAAAGTTATCTTGTCATGATGAGCTCCCCTACATCAAGAATATAAATGCCAGAAATTAAATCCAAATAAGAATGAAAGAGAAAGAAAAAAGAAAGAAAACATTGGAAATATCGAAATAGAGAATATGGAAAACTAATTTATCAAAAAACTTTAAGATTATAATTAATTATAAAACCCCGAAAATAAGGACGCTCACTCCTTATTTTCGGGATAATTAATTATAATCTTAAAGTTTTTTGATAAATTAGTTTTCCATATTCTCTATTTCGATATTTCCAATATTTTCTTTCTTTTTTCTTTTTTCTTTCTCTTTCATTCTTATTTGGGTTTAATTTCTGGCATTATATTCTCGATGTAGGAGAGCTCACCACGACAACTTTTATTCACAGTTTATATATGTTAGTTTGTGTTGTCTCTGAAGAAGACTCAAAAGTGAGCCGAAACATATAAGCGCGTTTAGTAGAATAAAGAAGTTTTACGCTTTATGGGTGTATTATTTGCGCGACGTCTTTTGCGCCTGACTCTTATTGCCCTTATTCTTTCCAATTTCTTTTGATTTATAAGGAGTCTTTGTTAGTTTGGTTTGTTATACGGATTGACAACTATCCTTGCAATCAAAGTAGTTGGAATAAAAGTAGCTCTCTCTCTCTCTCTCTCTCTCTCTCTCTCTCTCTCTCTCTCATATCAGCATCCGATTACACTAATACACATTCGTCGCACAGACAGCTCCGTAAACTCTGCGCGCATTCTTATCATGCGTGATGGCTCGGAAATGGCGATTAATTAGACGTGTTTGACGATGTACATACGAGTGGAGCTCGCACGGACCTCTCTAACTCTCTCTTGACCGACGATGACAAGACGTACTCGAAGCAGATACACGCGCGGCGCGCACAACCAGCGGCGACGGCGGGTGTTGTTGTAGGTCTACGCCCTAACCTGCGGCAGCATGGCGTATCAGCACACGGTGGAGACAGACGCGGACAATGGAATCATGCGAGGACAATACCGAATAATTTAGAATGGCACATAGATATCGGGAGAAGCTTCGGCCTACGACGGCGGCGCGACGACGCATAATAGAGAATAGGAGTAATAGGACACAGCCTGCGGGGCAACTGTGGAGGACACGAAACATCCCTATAAATTAGGCTTAGCCGAAATAAGCCTAACCACGCTCGCAATGCATCTTGATACAAAATTTTTTCCCCTTCTACTTTCCTGCTTCTCAGTAAGATTTAACAATCTTAACATCACACTTCTCACCCTGCGTATCGCAACAAAAATACCAACGTATCGTTACTTCCTTACTCGCATATTATACATGGAGAAAGGAAAGTCAATATAAAGAAAGTATGTACCCCTATAATCAACTTCGCAGACATTCTTTCATACGATATCGATACAGTTTTACGAAGACCTTTTGGTTCATATTTTCGACAATCATATATATCATTTTCTCGAACGCTTTAACAAAATCTTAATTCTAGCACCACAAGTTTTACGTTCGCCAGTTCTGAATCCCGAGATTATACGAGGGAGATGGAGGCTATGAATTATCAGTTCCTATTGTTCGTAAGCTCGTAAAGTAACTGGAGGGTGTACGCGAAACTCGGAAACGCTTTCTCTTTCTTTGGTCCGCACATGCGATTGATAAATGGCTTTTGTACATGATGTTAATTTCAAGAAGCTATTAAATTACAGTAGTGTGAGCTTAGAACAATTTACGCTGAAAGTTTTCCTACTACACATAATCTGAGATTTAGCTTTTATAATTCAATGATTTAATACTTGTTAATGCATATGATGCATTTACAAAAATTTATAATATACTATACACATGTAGGTATGTAGAAGAGGAGCAAGAGCGCGCAGCAACAGCAGCAGCAATTTATAGATTCGAACCTCGAAATGGGATCTAAGCAATGAGAAAAGACTCTCATTATTACGTATCGATACGCTTGGAAAATAGCAGCGTTCGATCTGCCGCACAAAAATGATCCTACCGATTCGAGGACTGGTGCGAGAATTCGAAGAAAAGGCAAGTTCCTTATCAGACACGAAAATAGAGAAAAAAAATAGAAAAGAGGAAAGAAGAAAGAAAGCAGAAACCCGAGACGTGCGGTGAAGGAACAGCTCTTCAGCCTGTACAGCAGCAACAGCGAGCAACAGCCCGATCAGTCATTAAATCGTCGCGATTCCCTTTTATTTCCAAATCTCTCTCCTCCCCCTCTCTCTCTCTCGCTTTCTCTGTGTATATGCATGCACACATATGCGCGTACATATCACGTATGTTTGTGTCAGAGCGGCGCTTTACAACGTTCATGTGTTTTCGTTATGAAAGGGGAATGTGAATATTCGGCCGCGAGATTGTGTGTACACCCCGAGATGATGGATGGGGTGAGAGCCTAGAGAGAAAGAGAAAAAGACATAAAAGGGTAGGAAGAGTAGAAAGGATGAGAGAGAGAGAGAGAGAGAGAAGGGGGAGGGGGAAGGTAAGAGACGAGAACGTTGGAGAGCGATCGGGCGTAACGTTTTTAATTGTTTCGCGCCCAGTCGTCTTTTGTTTTGGCGTTTATGCCTCGTAAACGTTTGCCAAGCATGCTCTCCAAGCGTGGTAGTAGGCTTCCTCGGAAGAGGGTGGGCGCGATTCGCCCTTCCTTCCCATCCTGTCGCTTCCATTTCCCCGCTATAGGGGTTCCTTCGAGAACTCGTTCCTTCCGCACCGCGTCTCGGTTCTATTTTCCGAGGAATATAACGTGATCGTTAGTTTTTTTCTTTCTGCCCGCTGTGCGCCGAATTTACAACGACGGCTTTCATGCTCGGCTGAATGTTCGTCAATACGTTACGTTCGCGGTAGGCTGCCATGCTGTCGCGTATCGAGAAAGATTTGCGTCCGCAATTGTGTGACTCCGGTCTACATATACATATACTTATAATTCACAATCGTTTCTTAAATTATCAAATCGCATTAATCTTTAACTCTTTAAGCGCATAAATCTTTTCTTCTGATTATTGTTATTAATTTGAAAATAGATATAAGTTATAATAAAAAAAATTAATATTTATTATCTTTTTTATCTTTTTTAGAGATATATATATATATACTCGACGTACAATCAAGATAACTAAATATAAGATACAAATATATGTACTTTCCGTGCGCTTTGATAATAAAAAAAAAACGTTAGTTTTTTTCTTACGTCAATCAAATATTTAAACGTATATTATATATATTACGTTCCCCGACTAAATTAATTAAGTCGACTGGATCGAATGGCCCTTTTATGCTCGCGAAAGTAGCCGAAGGGTGAAGCCTCTGCCTCTCGTTGGAGTGTCTGATTTCCATCGCTTCTTTTCTTTTCTCGAGAGGGCTAACATGCGGCTTCCGAAGATTATTTTAATCGCTTTTTATCGAAATTAGGTTACATCGAATTAGTCGTGATTACGGAAATATTGTTGAAACGTTATCAATTTTGGAACGCAAAAAAGAAAGAGTTTGCGTGTGTTGTTCTAAATACACAAAACTTACAATTAGACAATATATAGACGCATTTGATCTTATCTCTGTATATCGTTGTAATAGTCTTTCAAAAGCTTTTTTTTCTAATATTTTTATCGATAGTAATTTTCAAATATCTTGAAAAGCTGAACCTGTACAACTTGACAGATACTCAGCATATACCTTCATATATCATTCAGCATTCTGTATCTCTGTATCTGAAGAGGTACAGCTAATTTTTTATTCGTTTTGTATTCACACCGAGTTACCAGCATGAAATCACAAAGTTCAAGATGATATTTAGCGACATTCCCGCGGATCTTGTATCGATCAACAAAGATCGAGCTGTCAAGGCCCTTCATACCGCTAGCGATCCTAGGGGAATCCGACAGAGCATAGAGGAACGTAGTCGAAAACGCTGGTAGAAGTTTTGTTCAAACACTCTTAGAGACGTGCTCCTTCGGCGGCGTTGCACGTGTACGTGCATTCGACCCGAGAGCGAGTACACCTATGCAAATAGGTAAGGTCGGGCTCGGTCTTACTTATCTGTCCGCGTTTGTGTTCCCCCAAGTCCTGCTGACTCTTTGCAAACAATGTTGCCAGGCACGTCGTAAGTAGCCATGCGAGCCGACGACGCGCTTTCTCTCTCTCTCTCTCTCTCTCTCACCTTATTCGACTTTGAATTTGATTACTTAAATCGTGTTTACTTTGCCGAGTTCCTGCGACTTGTGCTTACATATTAGATATACTTGAGGACATCGCAAATCGATATAATGGATGATCGATTAACGGCTTTGGCTATTATATTATTAATTCTTTGGTATACGTTTTATAACTAGACACTTTTCTAGAGAGTAGATAATTTTATTTTTCTTTAATCACAAACTTTAATAAAATCCTATACATGCCGTTTTATATATCTATTTTATATTAAAAAAAAATATCTTATCATTTTGACTCTTTTGTGTGTGTGTGTGTGTGCGTGCGTGCATATGTGCGTGCGTATGTGCGTGTGTGTGTGCGCGCTTCAATTTTCAATTTTCATGTAAAATTCATACGTTTATTACTTCAATCCGAGAATGCAATTACAAAATTATTTTTATGGAATAGTTTGACTAACAAAGATAAGTTATTTTCACAAATGGCATTACTTTAATTGATTTACGTGCAACGAATTCGAACGACAAAATTTCAGCAGGTAAGTTCAGATAGGTGAGCTTTTGATGGATTTTAGAAAAATCCGTCGTGCGATCGAAATCTTTCTTACTTGTTCGTTCCCCATTGAAGACACGCCGCGTGAATTCACACGAGCGCGAATGCAAGGAAAATCCAAGGAGTAAAGAGGGGGGGGGGCGTATTACATTGGGGACGAAATAATTTCCTGGTGTCCTCCGCAGTCACGAAGGACGAAGAACGGAAGCGAACTGGTCTTTCACAAAGTTTCTTGGACACTCGAAGAAGCTTCTCCCTCTCCTGCGAGAAATTGCCGGATAATGGTCCCCGGTAGACGGAGCGACCAAGTGATCCTTACGGGATAAAGGGTGTGTCGCACACGTACGTACAAAAGGCGCCTGCCGCGTGCGTGTGTGCACCAGTTTCTACAAAGCCCCCTGCTCTCTCTCTCTCTCTCTGCTCCTTGCTCCCTCCTACTCCTCCGTAGAGAATCTCAACGGAAAGACCAAATCTCTACATCGTCCTTTTCGACGTAATGATTGCACCGTGCGGCGCTTCGCCCTTTGCTACGCGAAGCTCACCCTCGTGTATTTCGTTGCTCGTAAATGTCAGTTAATATAATTGACTCATGAATAACTCGAAACTATTCGTACCAATCAATTGTGCGTGTACGCCATTACAATACATTAAAGTCAAAACTATCGTATAATAAACATGTTATATGGTGTGTGTTGTATCTTAAAAGTTCAAATTAAAAAAAATAAACACTCAAAAATAAAGGCCCCCGTATATGCAATATGTATGTCTTACAATTTCGAGCAATCGGATAGGTAATTATAATAATTACATATAATAGACAAATCTCTAAAATTAGCAGATATTAAAAGTGATCTTCGTGTGTTACAGTTACATCATGTTAAATCGCGGACAATCTATCATTATTATTTTTATAATTATATTACAAACTTGAGTAAAATAACATATCTATAATAACAAAGGTGTATTCAATAAAAAAATGATAAATTGTCATTTGACAAATTTTCAAGAAAAAGTTATTAGAAAAATGTGCTCGGATAGAGCATGGAAGAAAATCACACGAGAACTCAGAATGAATGTTAAAAGTTTATTTTCGTTATACTGCCAAGGATAGAAACTATTATTTTTGCCGTTATTTTCTATAATAACGGCAATAACTTGGTAATGACGTTGCAATTTTTTATGACGGTAATAACTAATTGAAAGTTAAGATTGGAACAGTCACTTTTGAAAAGTAACTTATTGTCACCATTAAGCGTTATCTATTGGAAATAAAACTTACTAAATAACTTACTAAGTATTTGTAACGCCTCGATTTGTTACTTTTATTCATTACTTTAATAATCCATTACAAGTAATGAATTATTTTTTTTCAATAAACAATGCGTGATGGTAACAAATTACTTTTTAAAAATGACTTCTTCCCAACCTTAGCTTTCAGTTCGTTATCACTACCGTCATAAAAAATTGCAACGTCATTACCAAACTGTTATTATAAAAAGTAACGAGAAAAGTAACAGCGATTACTTATGTATTTACTTCCCATTTTTGCATATTGCGTTATAAAAATTATCAAAACAAAAATAACGACGCTCGGCGAAAATATTGAATTAAAAGAATCTTAATCTACCGCTAAAATGTTCTTTGCAAGTTCAAAGAAAGAGGTTCTTACTTTTTTTGTAAAGTCATAAGTATCCATTTCTTTAGCATTAAGTATAAAGAAGTAGATATCTCTTTCTCTGTTCGCGATATAATGGGGGCTCGTCGAGTTTCTCTCCACTACCGAGAGTACACCCACCCACTTGGTAGCAAGCAACCTCGTGATCTCTCCGACCTACTCAGAGAAAGAGAGAGAGAGAGACAGACAGATAGATAGAGAGAGAGAGAGAGTGTGTGTGTGTATGTGTGTGTGTGTGTGTGTGGGGGGGGGTGCGCACGCTAGCTACTAACTCGACATCCCCCGCAGTCGAAGGCACTGGTCCGAGAAATTCAATTACTGCTAAACTTCTCGACTGGAGACTCTCCTCGGTTCTATACTAGTGTAAGCACTCTGTTTCGAAGATCTGCCAGAAAGACATCTTACGTATCTCCCTCGTCTCACAGGTACGTTCGGAATCGTAATTGAAACCAGGTGCACGCGAAGGGTTTCTATTGTAGTGATGGGATACTATCTTTATCGTTCGTGGTTTTTGCTATTTTTAACGACATTTATTATGCCAACAATCAATATTACTATAAAATGGAGTTGGATCAAATCACATACGCACGCACGCACGCAGGCACAATTCAAACTTGAATCAATCCTTAATTACTTGAGGAAATTAGAGAACATTTTTCCTTTCGACCTTTCCGTTTTTTTTCATCGGCGACAAACTCCATGTTCTATACGGAATCATGGAAGCATCTCCCCTCGCAGGGAGAAAATGTTCGCTCGTGATATTCTTCGTCGACATCGTTTGCCCTTTTTTGCACGCTTTGAATTCGCCTAGAAGGCGATCGCTATCAGATCTCATGCTCTCCTCGTCTTTTTCGTTTCTTTTTTGCTCTCTACGTGGTATAATCGGGTACTCTGTGATATACCACAGAAAGCACATAGCTTACAATAAAAATTATATAAAGCGACAAAAAAGCATGCACACAAAAATAAAGGCAAATGTTTTATGCAATTTGAGACGTGTGACAGAACATTTAATAACATATAATGTTCTTTTAGATTCTTATTGCAATGTACTTATTTTTGCTTATTATTAAACTTATTATCTACGCAAATAATAAACTTAATGATAAGCAAATAATTTATTTGAAAAATATTTTCTAACCTAGATTTTCCCCAAAATGTTTTTAAATAATCCATCGAGTGAAAGAAGCAAAAAGAAAAAATGAATCGCACTAATAAGGTATGAAGCGTAATACGGTGAACAATTAAATGGATTATTTCGCACTTCTCTTGTTGCAAGTACAAACTGAATGGACACGCGTGTAATAAAACATGACAATGCGCAGGTAGATTTGATTAACCACAACTATATTTGCAACGCGAGTGCAACGAAGGGCAATCTCTTTCGAACGTCACTGCCAGAGGTAACAATAAAATGCGATATGAGCGATAGAAAAGCGCTACATTGATTCGAGTGTTGGTAACAAACCGATAATCGATTACAACTGTGTTGAAATAAAGTGATATCAGCTGAAAAAAGAAAGAAAGAAACTGATCCTGATATGTGAGTAGAAATGCATACCTATTCCGGATAGAAATGTCTTTCGTACCTTTTTTTCACATACCTTATACATTTACTGTTTAAAGGCGATTTCTTTGATCCTAACATTCACCACGTTTATGTAAATGAGAAATGTCGAAATGCGTGTAACGCGAAATGAATATAGGTACACATATACATATACGCTACAATACAAAGGTTTCAAATATACGATTGCAGGCTAAATATAATATATATAGGTACGTTGCGATATCTGTTGTCGAAACTGAAATGAACAAGGGGAATTTGAAGTAGATTTGTCGATATGCAAAGTAAAGTGTCAGCAAGGTGCGAGAGATTTATCAGAGCTAGGAGCGAGAGCGTGCTTGAGTATATACATATATACATATATAATGTTGAGAATGTAAACGTAAACGCGTGCATCTCGTTTATACTTAACAGTGCGAGAATTTAACGAGTCGTCGTTCTGGAAAAGAAATTGGCGAAAGGAGAACGAAAGGGTCGAGCGAACGAACGGAGAGAATTAAAGGCCGTCGTACTAACGAGTACGACTTTCGTTTCGAGTGGGATTCGAGTATAATAAGGGCCCGCGCGAGCTTGTGACCATTATTTACTTAACAACATTATGGCCTGTGGCCACTTGCCCTACTTAAGGCGTGGTACGCACGTTCTTAATGGGCACTCGTCCGCGCAACTCACGCGTGTGCCGAACGCACATGCGCGCCCGCTTCTTAGTCGCGTGCCACCGTTTATTATTGCGGCGCCCCGCGTCCGTGTGCATGTCGAGCTTTTACTAAATAGCGATACTCTACTCTACTCTACTTCCTTCTCCGCTTTGAAAGCGCCCACTGCGTTCAAATTGAAGATGGATACTATAATTGGCAGTATAAGGCATGTTCGGCAGGGAATTGCGCGGCGTTGTTATATGTATACATATATACCTAAGTACGAATATAAATACTTAAGTTTTGAAGACGTGTGCAAAGTTCATGTTACATTTTGTTATATAGTTAGGTACGTTATATAATTAGGAAGGTTTAATAATATAATTGTTCGATAAGAGTTTATATAAGATTCACTTACCGATAACAGCATCACTCTTTTCAATCTTGGACTGCCGATATTCGTCTTGAGTGGACCTCTTCCTCGGTAGGAGAGCACATTCCGTAGGCTGATGTTGAAGTTGCGTCTGGATATGCACGGCAGCGG
>NW_017256051.1:2062396-2068705 GCF_001594055.1 Mycetomoellerius zeteki
CCGCGGGTATCGCCGGTATCGCCGGTATCGCGAGACCCGTCGGACTCGCTACGTGTGCCGTCGGGTGCGGGGGCGGGCTACCAGCTGGCGTCGCACCAGTGCTCGCCGGTAGAACCGGGGCAGTATTGCAGCTGCCGGCATTGTATTGCAATTGCAGGCCCAACTCGCGCGCCTCGCTTTCTTCCTGGGCCTGTTGCCGTCTCAGCGCGACCTGAAACAATTTAATTGTTCCTCGCTTGAGAACGATGACAAACATTGTGTAAAATTCGCTAATATCGTCATTAAGCGATATCAATTAAGTTGTCGCACAAAAAAAGTTTGTATAATAAAGAATATCCTCTTTGACACGCATACATTGTGTGTATTTGAATACTCTCATACGAGTATTCCGAAGAAAATATCGTAACATTATTTATTTTCAATTCAAGTCTCGTAATCTCGTAATAAGTAAAAAAAAACGTAATTAAAATTACAAATACTACACTATAGAATATTTCTCTGCTTCTCTCTCTTATACACGCGCGCGCGCACGCACACTTTACAAGTACGTGAAAAAAATCACATTTACGTATTGTGATTATTCTGTTAGAGGAAATTAGACGTTTGCAAAAATCGAGGATATCGAGATTTATTTAAGTAAAATCGAACTGAGTCGAATATAAGCCGCGATCATATTAACAGCACTCACGCAGTTCTCACGTATGTGTATAGTGTTACAATTCACTCGGTCTTTCTCTTTCTCTCTCTCTCCCCCTCTGATCTAGTAGTAATTGTATCCATGATTTGACGGCTATATTGATACCTGCGTCTACAAATCTCTGTTAGTAATAGCTTGTAAAGGAAAGTAGAATATATAATCTATGTATTTATTAACAACACATTGATACAATGCGAAGAGGAACAAAATAGTGAGAGAGACGATTTGAAATTATAAATTGATGCTCCAAAAAAGGAAATAAAAATTAAATTAAACTTTTTTTCGTATTTATACTTTTGCCCATCCTCCAACTGTATTCATCCGTCATTATGATGATAATGAAATCTCTTGATATGTTTGATTATATTCTATATATTAATAGTCACTTTTCAGATACGTTCTATTCTAAATTTTAATATCGCATACATGTTGCTCCCTTACTTAAAAAATGACACAATTTAAAAAATTAAGTTTTTCAGAAAAGGAATAAACTATTTTCAACTTGACAGGAAAATATTGACCAATCAAATAATATCGGCAAAAAAATGTTTTTAACACGACCAGACATCATTTTTGTCATTCTAGTATAATAACCCTTAAAAATCATTCTTTCTGAGTTTTGACCATTATTAAAGATATGTTATTATAATTAACTTTTGATGATCGATAAGATAATATTAACCTAATTTATCTATGAATAATAATTGAAAAATCACGGTTTTTAAATTATGTCACTTTTGAAGTAAGGAAGTAGGTAATGTATGCTCTATAATATATATATATATATATTAATACATTTTTTTACAGAAATTTAAGCAACAAACCACTATTACAATAGATATAAGATTTAAGATTCTAGTGGAAATGTAAGATTCAAATATCTTTTTCAATGTTTCGTAAAACGTCATCCTATTTGTGAATTTCGTGTATTTTTCCATATTTTACAAAAAATTACAAGATATATTTCTCTCTCTCTCTCTCTCTCTCTCTCTCTCTCTCTCTCTCTCTCTCTCTCTCTCTCTGGAAATTAAAATAAGTGTTGCGCTACAGATAAAAATTCCTTTTATATTTAATTGCAATAATGGAAATTATCACAATTAATGGTCTCTTAACGTTCTTTTTTTTATTTCTTCAAAATAATCAAAATTACATGCCGGAATTACAATCGTGCACTATATGCGCCGATAATTTTTTCAAGTCTGCAAGTAAAATCCCTGCAGTAGAAAAAGTTTGCATTTTCAAAACGATTTAAAATAGTCTTCCTTTTGAGAAACAGAAAAATTTGACGGTGATAAACGGTTTAGAAAAAAGTTGAGTCGCGTTAAAAAATAAGAGGTTTTTCGCGTAAAGCAGATTCCGGGGAAATCTTACCTGAGCAGCCATGACGCGTTGTCTCTCGGCGATAAGGGTGCACTTGGCACACACGCAATCCCGCCATCGGCAATAGCGCTTGTGTCCCTTGAGCGCGGACACAACTCCGTGATTACGACATCGCGCGCACTTGGGGGTCCGCTGATACCTCTCGGCACTGGCGCGCAAGAAGAACGCGGCCGGCAGCACGTGATGTTGCTGTTGCTGTTGCTGGTGTTGCATCAGTTGGCCCACGTCGACGCCGAGACCGACGCCGCGGGGTAACGACATGATCACAGCTGCTCGACGTTAATGGCTCACTCGTCAACGTCAACGTCAACGTCAACAGGAGTCAGGAGCTCAACGGACACTCTCCGAGGGCGTACTTATTCGTCCGCGGTGGCGATGCGATCGTAGAAGCTGCTCCGCGCAATCACTTGCAGCGATCACCGCGCGCCGTAGATGATCCGAGCCGGGCGCGAAACTTTAACCGCGTCCTCGATGACACTTATCCCCATGTCGAGGGCACGTCCAAACGGATGCCTCCACACCTCCCCCCCTCTCTGTCGACGATACCTTCTCGGTATCTCGATGCACCCGCCGCGATCGCGTGAATCAGGACCCGATCGGAGACAATCAGGCCTTTACGCGCACCACCGCAATCGAGACATGGCATCAAAATTTCTACCGTTACGACTGGTTACGACTGGTTACGTTCGCGGCAGGAGCAATGGCAATGCATAAGCGCCTGCAATAGTAGACGCGCACGCGCCTGCTCTTCCATAAGTTGGTACACGGCTGTCGTACGGAGAACAACACCCTCTCGTTCGGCTGCCGGGGGCCGAAATGCGGATTCGAATCGCATCCCGTGACACACACACGCTCTCGCCCCCTCTCACTCCCTCTCACTCGCTCGCCGGCATTGTCAACAATTGCAGCATCCCGGGTGAGTCGATTCAGGTAGCGCGCGCGGATAGACGGAGAGGCGGTAGTAATGTGGCGCGGCAGCAAAGTGGGAGCTCAACGGGGCCACAGTCTAACGGTAGGGACTGCGTAGGGAGAGGAGAACGTACGAGAGAGAATAAGGAGACAGAGACGGAATCCACGTTCAGTTTCCTGTTCGGATTCGGGGAGGGAGGAGATAGGGCAGAAACTAACGATCCCCTCCATACTCCACGCGAGCGCGAAATAAAACACTGTGCCACAGTGTTCCACCCCGAGACCTCGGCCAAACGCGAGGCCTCACCGAGCCACAGCCACGCCTCTACCGCCCGCCGATTGGCAGGCTCGCGCTGTACCAAACGGAGATGTTAAGAGTTTATATCTGCTGTGGAGTGAAAGGGGGACATACCTAGCCGCGTACCCACCTACCTACCTTTGCCCACTCACCCCCAAGTCAACCGTGTGTATCTTCCGTACGACGGTGATGGTGATGATGCTGGTGACGATGATGGGATGGTGACGGTGTGATGGTGGTGGTGGTGGTGGTGGTGTTGGTAATGGTGTTGGTGGCGGTGGCGGAGGAGGCGACGGCGGCAATCATAGTAGTAACGGTGGTGGTGATAGCGGTGGTGATGGTGGTGGTAGTGGTGGTGGCGGTGGTAGTGGCGGCAGCGGCGGTGGCGGTGGTGGCAACGGACAAACACATTACTCTTTTATTTAAAACCCGTTCCAGCATAAAACACAATGCGAAGCGATGCTCAGACGTTTCTCCACGCTCCGCCTTTTGTTTCAGCCGACTGTTCTTAACCACGCACGCCTCTCTCCCTCTCGAGAAACGTGTCTTCTCTTTCTTTTCCTTCTTTTTTTTTCCTTCTTTCGTACATATTCCTTATTTCGGTCTCTCTCTCTCTCTCTCTCTCTCTCTCTCTCTCTGCCTTCCTTCTTCCCCCTTCGCCAGTTCTCTCTCCCATTCGATCTCTTTCGTTGGATACGGTCTATAAACCGCAACCAACACCGTCATCGCGACGAGTCTTCTTTGAATCATATTGTACAATGAGATTTGAATAGAGAACAGAGGAGGGAGAAGGAGAGCAGAGCCCCATTGTCGTTTCACCAATGGCGGCCGATTTTATAGTGATCTAATGTACAGATGTTATTTACCCCGCAATGAGAATAGAATAAAAGCATTGTGCGCATTATGATTTGAATCCCGTATCTCGCTACGTTTCTATACCTACCCTCCTACCTACCTACCTACCTACCTACTTACCCTTACCCTATCTAGCCCTAACACGCGTGATATATGTAATGTAGACGTGTACAAAAGTTGTTCACGTTTCCGAGCCTTTTGTTTAAGCTCGAAAAATACAAGTAACAACAAGTGATGTCTGCAGTTAGCTCCAACAAATACTACGATATATTATGGTTTATGAATGTACATATATGTATAAATCCACGAGATCATTCCTACAAGAAGGACGTACATGTATATGTATACAAGTAATAACAACGAGACTGAGGGAAGGACTTAATAAAAAAGATTCACAAAATCGTCAACGGGTCCATTGGTTTTTTTCTCTAGAATAAATCTGAAAGATCAAAAGGGTGAAAAACACGATTGTCCATCACGTACCAAATATATTTCATATTTTCCATACGCCCTTTTTACGGGCGGCTCGCTGAATTATTATCATGGGTATAAATAATTGTACTTGTCGCAAATCGTAACGTAATAACGCGTCACGCGCAATTTCCACTCGGTCAAATTATCCACATTGTAATTTAGCAATCGATGAAATTGAATACGTCTGCTGCGAGCATCATCGAGAGTGTCATATATATATATGTGTGTGTGCGTGCGTGTGTGTATGTGTATGTGTGTGTGTGTACGAGGAGGCATAAATACAATCGCGACGGGAAATGACTTTTTTCGATGACGCTCATGGGAAGAGCATTTTTCATTTGACGGCAAATTTGAGCAATAATAAAAAATGTATTCCAAATGGGAGAGAGTTCGTTGACGTCGGCGTATATCTATATACAGCACAGACACGGACCTTTTTTACTCTCGCACATCGGCCACTCAAAGTGAACGTACATGCCGATGGGAAAATCAATAAACCAATAGGTTCGCCAATACATGCCCGTTCATAAAGTATCATGCATGTACTTTTGTACATGCATCGTCCCGAAATCCGAAACGCAAAATCGGAGAAATCGTATAAAGTGAATGAAAATTATCCATCAAAAGTTGTTCACTTTCCTCCAGACTAGAAGATTAAGCCAATTAAGCTCCTGACGAAATCGATTTCAAGAATTGCAAAATTGTGATTGTAATTTTATAAAAAAGCAATTTGACAGTCAATACGTGCCATATTATATGTCTATAGCTACAATTAAGTCGCGCTCCTTTAGCATTTGATGAAAACTACCGTTAAATTTCGTTGTAAAATCTTTTTCCCACGAATTCTTGAATTCTTCGTACTCTTGAAATGTTTCCGAAAGTATCCGACTTATCTCATCTGCAGATTCAAGTCAAGTTACTTGGCGGAATATATATATATATATATAGGTATTGTTCGCCTACGCCCACTCGAGATTTCCCGCGGATCGTGTGCACCCTTGGATAAATAGCGCGATCGAGATCGAAATCGCGGCAATATAGCATCGAATTACGATGTTTGCAAACGTCGAATTCACCCCTGACACTGTACGGACGGTTGGTCGAATAACAGCCGCGATCGGAGATTAGATTAGATTTACGTGTCGCCACGTAAAAGCCTCGTATGGAAGAAAAGCGCAGGTAAGAAGTGCTTATATTATACATATATATGACGCGCGGACGCTTCGATCTTAAGAGCTTCCCTAGCTTTTATTGTCAGCGTACCGCCGCCGTAACAGTTATATAGATATATAATATGTAACCTGTTTGCTCGATAGATACGGTCGAGAGAGAATCTGAGAGATCACTTCAATATAAATTAAAAATTTTCATATAAATCCTATTAAAAATATGTCTTTTATACACAGTATAATGTATATACACGCGGTAAAATATTGTTGATACGTTTATAAATAAATTTTATTAGCCCGCTTAATTGAAGTTATTCAAAATATGTACAATATGGATTTTAAATCAAGCGACACGTTTAAGAAGATTGTAAGGCAAATGCAATATGTTAAGAATTACTTGAAAAAATTACAGATTATTCTAAATTGCATTTAAAAGTAATACAAAAAAATTAGAGACAGTTGACCATCTGGATAAAAAGTTATATTTCAATAAAAAGTAATATTTTTTAAATTTGTACTCTAATAGA
>NW_017256051.1:2068796-2127697 GCF_001594055.1 Mycetomoellerius zeteki
TTTATATTAAAAAATTTAGATTTTTGTTATTATTTAAAAAATTTTTGTTTATAACAATAAAACTAATAACAAATAAAATAAATAATCTATAAAAATGTGTTGCTCAATAAAAACAGAATGTTATGAACAAAACTTTCACATTTATGTAGTTTGTTTAAAGCGTAAATATTAATATATATGTGTTTTATGCCCTTACAACCTCCTTAAAATAATTTCATTCTGAAAGATTACTTTGAAGACTCTGATCGCAGGACCTGCAGGTCTCATCTTTAAGCAAGTGGTTGCTGTCTCTTTAATTTATCCAAGGTTTTAGATTTTAGAGCATCAGCACACATATGTACTACATATCGGTGCATACGTGGTGTCATCCATACATGGTGGATTAGCGCGCGCCTGCATTCAGGCCGCTGTCGGATCACGATGAAGCTCGCGCGCGATCTCGTCGGGATCTACCGCGCTGCGCTGGTGAAATACCGTACCTATGACTTTTTGACGTGCTTTTAACAGATTGAATTGAAAATGGCTCCGTGCAGACTCTCTCGCCGCGATATCCGTACCGAGCGCGCATCAGCGAATATCCAAACGCGAGCGCATACCGAAACGGACAGGCGGAGGAGGGAGACGCGCGCGCGCGCGCGAGAGAGAAAGAGAGAGAGAATTCTTCTTTTCCTCCCACTCTCCCTGCATCTCGATCTCTCGATCTCTCCTCGTCGATCTATCTACCTATCTAGCTACCTACCTACCTACCTACCTACCTACCTACCTACCTACCTACCCCTCCGTGCGGACTCCGTCGGACAGCGGATTCTCTCTTTTCATTTTTGCACATTCGCTGATGCAGCACATCGCAAGCTGCACCGGAGGGGGAGGGGGAGGAAGAGAGGAAGGGACTGGACCGGTCAGTCCGTGCAGAAAGGGGTGAGCAGAAATAATGTCCTGGCTCATTTTTTAAAGCCGCCCCCGTATCCGCCGGTAGGATGGTGGTCGGAGTTTTACGGGGGAAAAAAAAGTGACGGACGCGTAGAGGTATAGGTGCGGGTGTGGACGTGGGCGCGCGCGCACGCTCGGGGATCCGATATTATACGGCATACGCTATACGCGGCTATACGCGATAGCCCGACGCGCGGCGCGGCCGTGGCCGGTCTGCCACTGGATGTGAAACGGTCAAAGCCAAAAAGCACTCTCCGCCGAAACGGGCTATATATTATCCGCAACCCTTCAAATACAGAACCGTCCGCGAAGAGATCCATATATAACGTATAACGTGTGCGTAAGCTCCACTTGTCCTGCGAAATCGCCAGCCACCATCTCTCTACTCGAGCTACTTTAGTATTCGCAATTTTATTCTTTTTCTTTTCTTTTCTTTTTTACTCTAGGCTCTCTATTTTTTTTCTTTCGTTTCTGTTTCTTTTATACAAATATACTAACTCTCTCGTAAGTATAGTTTATTCTACTGTTAAATCATAAAATCAAACTTCTATATTAGCAAATTTTGTTAATTGGCAGAGGATTATCGGTATCGCCGATAACTTGTTGTCACACGCGCGTAAATATGTATATTTAAGTAAATATTATATATAAGACGATAAAATTAGCATTCACTTATGAAAAGAAAACACAATTTTTGTTCATAGAAAATCAAGATAAGAATTAGAAATCCATCTATTCAATCGAGCAATGGCTTAAGAAATATAATATTTGCCTGATGCAAAGGGATTGCAGTTCCTTTTGAAAGAACGTAAATAATAAATGATATGTATATACAATTTTAAATTAGTACTTGCGTATTATATATTTTATCACAGTGATGATAGCTATTTCTGTTTTCTTACTTTTCCATTAAAAAAAAATTTCATTAAGAAGGTAGTACTGATTTAAGATATATGCAAATATACTCAATAGTCGCGTATATTATAATAAGGAAGAGAGATGGGCGTGGTTACGAGGGGTTGCGTTCTCAGTTACGATCTCGTCGACCAATGCGAAGCCGTTTTACCTTCTGGCAACTGTTGCAAACGCAAGCGCCGTCATGCCTACCTCTGCGATCTCGCTATAGGCTACCGTATACTGGACGCAGTATTGAATCTGATGACGTACAGGCGCAGACTCGAATGCTGGGTAAGAGAGCTTTGTTACGTGTGCGCGCTGTGGGTTGTGAAAGATGGAAAATGGATAGATTAATGAGAGAGAGAGAGAGAGAGAGAGAGAGAGAGAGAAGAGAGAGAGAGAGAGAGAGGAAAGCTGTTGATTTATTTTAAATTAATCTATTCTCTGTTACATATACTACTTTACCCTCTTAATAATTTTTAATAATCTTTGTCTTTAGAAAGACATTTATATAAAGATTGAACGAGTAATAAAAAATAATTAATATTTATTTACATTGCTGCTATTATACAACATATAGATTCTATTGCAGATAATTTTATTTCTATCTCTCTCTCTCTCTCTCTCTCCTTCTCTTTTTCTTATTATTATAATATAATTTAATTAATTTTATTTGTATATTAGTAAAACATTCTATTTGTATCCGTTCAATTCTAATATATCATCCATGACTATAATTTAAGAAAAGTGTTATATTTTTTGTAACAAAATAAATTTATTTCAACTACGTTCAACTATCATTGTAATGACAGCAGCAAAGTCAGATTGAAAAATTGAGTATTGCTTCTTTTCCGTTTTATCATCAAGAGTATCGTTCTTCGGAACAACGTTTCAATGCCAAAATCATACTATCTATTATTTGACTTGTATTATTGTAGAAATATTTATATTTATCATCGGCTTTTGGATGATGATTATAAACATCTTTCATAAATTCGCCGTCCGGAGTGAAGAAGAGGATCCTTGGAACGTAGGTTCCGTCCGGTTGAAATTTTGCTTCGTCTTGCGTGGGAATCTCATCTTTTCTCACACCCACCATAACAAAGCTGCGAAAAAATTTACACAACGAATTTAATATTATACATACATATAGTATCCTTTTAATCTTTACGCGTTTTGTTATCTTTCATTTGTCTTTGTGTGTGTAGTTCCCTTCCTATATTTATCACTCGATCTAATTGTACTCTTCAAACGTCAAGTTTAAGAAGGTAATACACTCGCGATATCATTCAAAAGTTAAGTCCCATCAGCGAGTATCAATGATGATACTCCCATTCCCGCCATTATGCAATACAGTGAGAGAAACTTTTTTGCTTTCGCGCCTGTTCACATTGCACGCGGAAAAAAAAGTGAATTATACAAATAGACGCAGACTAATTGTAAGACGCAGCTCATTGCTTAGTTACTTATCATTGTCAATCCCCTTTGATTCACATGACACATTAATAAATGTTTGCATTATTTTCACGGCTCTATTTTCCAAACTAACGGTAAAAAATTATGACATTTTTTTCCATAATATCCATTTCATATTCCTCCATCGCACGCTCGTCTTTTTTTTATTAGATAACGTATCACTGCTAGTTTAGACCTTAGAAAAATAAATGCGACATTTTCATGAACTTTGTATAAGCGACACGTATAAAAAGTGCAGTTTTTAATTGCTTATATCTTATTGTTAGTATCGATACTAAGGTCATTAATTGTAGTATAAGCGTGTCAACGTTTTCTAGTACAATTAATGTACAGTTTCAATTTCAAGAGAATTCAATTTCTGACTATTTTCAATTGGCAAATGTGCTACTTTAACTCGTAAAAAGACATTTGTTTCGCTTACAATTCGAGATTGTCGATATCTATCATCAATAGTACATCATCTTGCGTATATCTATGTGTATATGTATACATATATATATCTATAATATATAATTATTAGAACTGTAAAGCCCAAGACACAATGCGAGGGAATAGCGATAGCGATAGGAATAACACGATTTCAACTTATCAGAAACTGTGTATTCCGATATATTCGATTTCTGATAGGTTGAAATCATGTTATTCCTATCGCTATCGCTATTCCCTAGCATTGTGTGTTGGGCTTGAATCTCGTGCACCACAAGCCTTCGATGGTCTATAATACATAATAACATATCTAGTGACAGGAATTATGTCTTCGCATTATGTGCGCGCGTTTTCAAGTTGGCAAGTGATTCGCAAGTAACCACCAACTCTGCAAAGTAGGGAAATATATATTGTACTTAGTGACGTTCAGTAAAAAGTATTTACTGCTGGCTAAGATCGAGAATTCTGATCGAATTGGTGAATTTGGGCTTCAATTTCTCACAAGTCGGACAGCCCGGTTTGTGGATTAGTAGAAATATCGGTTTCCGGCAGATTTTCGCCTCTTGGAAGCCTTCTTGTAAATTTCTCCATTTGTACATGCGTTCAAAGTTGCGTGAATTGCGATTAGAATCATCGTCGGCGGCGGCGATTACATTTCCGAATATGTAATAATAACAGACCAAGGCTGCAGTAACGTTCAGAGAACCGAGACATTTCGCGTAACGCATGATTTATAGATTCCAATTGGGGGCTGTCAAGTTTTTTAACTTGATTCAATAACGTTACATTTGATTTTACGTGTCAATTTAATGTGGTTTGAAATGTATTGAACGCTTTTTCAGCCAACTTCGCGCTTCTTAACGTTCGTAATGCTCTAGAGTCTAGTTCGTAATTAAAGTCACTAGATCTATAAAGTAGTACCGCAAACTCGCATCCATTTTGACGCAAAACGCGACCATTTCGAATTTATGCATTTATATACGTACTTTATTTAGAAAAATGAAGCTGTCAAGTATGTAAATCAATGTTTTTTAATTGTAATTACTTTATTTATGAACAAAAGAATATGTACAAATTAATTTATGTTTTCTTTAGTTTAATACGGGTTTATTTGTGTAGAAGTTTAGTGCATGAAAGTGCACGAAGGGATATGTAAGTACAATTTAAAAGATGAACCATCCAACCACCATGCTTGGAATCGTGTACTATGTGCACTTTGGCCATATGCTGGATTCACACTGCATCTGACGTGCGTCATGCAACATCCGACGGTACGAAGCCATGCGAAATGCTGTTCACACTGCATACGTCGTCGACTAATACGATTGAAAATCTGTAGGTGGCGTAAATGGTTAATGATCTCATGCTGCATGTTTAATGTTTTTCCAATGGTGACATCGGTGACACACGCATATAACCTAACTAAAAACTTGATAAACGTTTTACATTGAATTCTTGATGGATAAAAAAAAGTTACTTTTAATTAGAAGAAAAATATTATTGCAAAGTGCTCTAAAATATGTTCGTTATAAACGGATACAAAACAGAAGAAAACAAAGAGAAAGACAGTACTGGATTCGTTCTACTAAAGCTGATTCTACAATGAATCGGTAGTCGGAAATCTTAAGTCTTAATCAGTTCTAACCTAAATAGGTGACTATGATTTTTTGCATCTACTAGTTGTTAATTGTACAGCGAGTCGTTTAGCTCGATTAATGGGAAAGAAAAAAATCGAATTTGATCAGTCTTACGAAAATCAGTAGTCAGTCGTACAAGTTGGCTGTTGGCCAACTCCGCTGATTCACCGATAAGACTTAGGACTACCGACTACTGATTCATTGTAGAATCAGCTTAATACTAGACGAAATGAACAAGGAGCAGCAACGAATTTTGTGACTAAAATGGAATCCCAAAAAAATCATAAAAATGAAAAGTCAGGCCATGTTCAAAAAAAGATCCTCAAAAATTTAAACCTTTAAAAATTCAAATGATTATCTAAAATAATATATTACCATGAAAAGTAACTGATATATTATTAATAAACGTGCCAGTTCAAAGTGAACATACATAAAGTGTATATTATCTAAATTTAATAATATATTACCATGAAAAGTAACTTGTATGTTATTCAAGGTGCAAATTCAAAACAAACATACATATATAGTAAGTAAAATAGATTACAATTTGATTCTAGAAAATAAGTCGATATGTATGTTATTATTCTTAGTGAACAAAAAATAAAAGTCGTTTATTGAGATTTGATTTGAAATTTATACTAGCCCGTACGATGAAAAATAATTGCTTGTAATTCCAGAGTATCAATTTGTTAATGACTCGGAAAAAGAACATGGCGGCCTGCTTTCGAGGGATGAAAATAAATAATTGAAATAAAAGAATTATGAAAATTGTTTAGATTAAAAGCCTCCCATCTTCCTTTAGTAAAACTTCGAATTTTTGTATCAACTTCGGATTTTGAGTTTGTTATGCCGTATTTTCAGTGAGTAATTTATTGATAAAAAAAACGTTGCCTTATTACCTGAAACGAGTAAATACTAATTAAACCCAAAATTCATAAATAAGAAGTTCTCAGGTCAAGTACAAAGAAGCTGTACATTTAAAAAGTTATTGATTATTTAACGTAATATATATTCATTTCGTTATAGAGCTTTTGAAAATACGATTCTAATGTAATACTTTTCGTACTTCAAGTGTTGTAATAATTACTCTGTAAAAGCTTCGACATTATTTCTAAGTGGACACCGAGAAACTCATCAAAGTTTTTTGAGAGCAGGCCGCCATGTTCTTTTTCCGAGTCATTAACAAATTGATACTCTGGAATTACAAGCAATTATTTTTCATCGTACGGGCTAGTATAAATTTCAAATCAAATCTCAATAAACGACTTTTATATTTTGTTCACTAAGAATAATAACATACATATCGACTTATTTTCTAGAATCAAATTGTAATCTATTTTACTTACTATATATGTATGTTTGTTTTGAATTTGCACCTTGAATAACATACAAGTTACTTTTCATGGTAATATATTATTAAATTTAGATAATATACACTTTATGTATGTTCACTTTGAACTGGCACGTTTATTAATAATATATCAGTTACTTTTCATGGTAATATATTATTTTAGATAATCATTTGAATTTTTAAAGGTTTAAATTTTTGAGGATCTTTTTTTGAACATGGCCTGACTTTTCATTTTTATGATTTTTTTGGGATATCACCTACTTTTCAGAGTACAGATATACGGAGTAGCTTTCTAGTAATGCAAGTATCACAAATGTATATATATATATATGCATTATATATATTTTCGATTTTTATCACGTAACTTTCTATAAGCTACAATTTATGCAATACAGTTAGAAAAAATTGAAATATATGGTATACACATATATAAATATACAATAAATATATGTATATAAATATATATTCTGTACATATACATTTTATTTAATAGTATATATGTAACTGTTTATATAATTATAATAAATATTTATACCATACGTTACATATTTATTTCAATTGCAACAGAATGAATTTATAATATTCTATGAATATATACATATATATATACTGAAAATAAAGAATGGGCCCCTACATCGCCCATTCTCGTGAGAACATAATCATATTTTCTTCGTCTCTCCGATTTTAACACGATCTTTGACATAGAGATTTTTTTCTTGATGATACTCTTTGAAATATCATAAAGTTATTCGATAATAAATTTTTATTATTCATAGCAATATATCGAAAGAATTACCTCTCAAATTGACTTTTCCAAGCTTAGCACAAAATTAGTATAGTCAGTTATCGTTGCTATAAAGTCATTAGCAAGTTGTTTTTATAAATGATAAAATTTACGGCGTTAGTTTACCTCCCATCCCTGCATTTTTTATACAAATATATTTGGATAAAACGCTGCCCATTAAGAAGATATTAAAATAAAAATGAACAGTTCACCTCCGATGACCCTGATCCTCCCACACATTACGAAGGTCATCATACCGAACAACCTTCGAAAGATTGTAGCAGCCACCCATCACGCGTTACAAAGCTATGCAAAAAAATTAAAATGGCCCTGACTCATATTGTCAAGGTCGCGACCCTGAGTGACCATTGGATACTTTCAGCAGGCGACCGCTGCTCATTAGGAAGATATTAAAATAAAAATGAACAGTTCACCTCCGATGACCCTGACCCTCCCACACATTACGAAGGTCATCTCACCGAACAGCCTTCGGAAGGTTGTAGCAGTCACCCATCACGCGTTGCAAAGTTATCCAAAAAAATTAAAATGACCCTGACTCATATTGTCAAGGTCACGACCCTGAACGACCATCGGACACTTTCAGTAGGCGATCGCTGCCCATTAAGAAGATATTAAAGTAAAAATGGACAGTTCACCACCTGTGACATTGATCCTCCCACACATTAGGAATGGTCATTACACCGAACAACCTTCGAAAGAAAGTAGCAATCACCCATCACGCGTTACAAAGCTATGCAAAAAAATAAAAATGGCCTTGACTCATATTGTCAAGGTCACGACCCTGAGTGACCATCGAACACTTTCAGCAGGCGACCGCTACTCATTAAGAAGATATTAAAATAAAAATGAACATTTCACCTCCGACGACCCTGACCCTCCCACACATTACGAAGGTCATCACACCGAACATCCTTCGGAAGGTTGTACCATTCATCCATCACACGTTACAAAGCTATCCCAAAAAATTAAAATGACTCCGACTCACATTGTCAAGGTCAGGACCCTTAGTGACCATCGGACACTATCAGCAGGCGAGGATGAGAGAGGACGGAAGGGGGTGAGAGAAGACGAAAGAGAGTGAGATAGGACGAAAAAGAGAAAGGTGTTAGGGGTGAGAGTGGGGGTGGAGGAACGTTAGTGAGGGAGGGGGTGGAGTGGATCGAAGTTGGGGGAGGTGTGAGTGAAAGTTGAGAGGACGTTAAAATAATTAATATAACGAAAGAGGATGAAATACGACGAAAAAGCGGGTGGTGAGGGTGGGGGTGGGGGAGGGGGTGGAGAGGGAGGAGGGGGAAGAGTGGATCGAAGTTGGTGGAGGTGCGAGTGAAAGGTGAGGGAGGACATTAAAATTATTAATATGGCCTTGAAAGCGGACAGAGAAGAAGAAGAAGAAGAAGAAGAAGAAGAAGAAGAAGAAGAAGAAGAAGAAGGAGACGTTACTTCATTTCTCACGAAATCATCACTTTTTGACCGCTCATATGTCTAGAACGGCTTGACCGATTTTCATTTTTTTGAGCTCAAATTAGTCGTGGCGATGCCGCCTTCAGGATATGTTGCGTCCAATTCAAAATTTTTTATATTTTAGTAGTTATGCAACCTCCAAAAATGGACTTTGGTGGTGCGGGATAAGAGACTTGTAGTGTTTCTCATTTCATTTTCATTAATCTTGAAGTAGTTTTTTTTGAACATGGCCGGAGACACTACCGCGTCTCCTGATTACATGACACGGAATGGTATTATAATTACATGTCACCAAATATTTGTTTCATGATTTATTGAAATTAATTACTCCATTGACTGAAAAGACAACAACTACTTTCCGAAAACCACTTCCTCTCATTTAAGATTAAGTTTAACACTTTGGTAAGTTTTAAATTGAAATATATCCAGCATGGTGTTGTATTGTAGTTGTAGTGTTTATAAAGTCTATTCTACAATTGCGTAAGCATAGTTGTAAGTGATTATAGTTATAATAATTGACTAATCACAGTAGAATATTCTCCTCATATTCGACTGTGATTAGTCAATTTTTACAACTACAATCACTTACAACTACGCTTACGTAATTGTAGAATGGGCTTAAGTAATTGTAGCCAATACAAAATATATTATTTAATTTGATAAATAACAATATCACATTGTGGATGTTCATAATTTCTAGTTGTATTGAAAAATTAAAACTATTATATTGCAGTTACTTGACATCTGGAGATCTTATGTTGTCTATGATAATGTTGTATAGAATAGGAGGAAGCACAGTGACTTGTATTATTTGTGAAACCTGTGAAGCTATTTGGACTGTATTAAGCCAAAAAGAATTTTTCCAACCATCTGAGAGAGGCTGGCTCAAGATAGCTGATGAATTAGAAAATTGATGGGACTTTCCCCATTGCATAGGCGTCATTGATGGGAAACATGTTGTAATACAGGTAATTTGTAATAAAGAAGTTGTTCTTAACAAACTTTATAAAGATTTCAATAATGCAGTTGAATAAATTAATAAGCCGAATGTATCAAATATTTTTTATGAATAAATCTAAATCTACCGGTATTTCATAATATTTTATATCATTTTTCTATTTAGTTTTGTTTAGATTCTGGTATATTAAGATATTTTATTGCTTGCATTACTTTTATTGTTACAGTAACGCATTAAATAAGATTTCATAAGTATCCATATGGAAATTATTTCTAAATTTTAATTTGTAATTGTATTTATAATATTTAGTTTCATTATAAAACTGTTTTTAATTCAAAATACTTATAGGCATCAGAGGATTCAGGTTCAACGTACTATAATTACAAGGGCCAGTATAGTACTGTCCTGATGGCAATTGTTGATACCTCTTACCGCTTTCTTATGGTTGATATTAGTGCACAAGGTCGGCATAGTGATGGTAGAATTTTTAGGAATTCTATAATAGGACAATGATTTGCCAATAAGGACATGGATTTACAAGCTGTATCACCACTCCATCCTAACATATCACAACCTGTACCTTATATAATAGCGATGCTGCGTTTCAACTAAACGAATACACTTTTTGCCCGTATCCAGGCAGACAATTAACTAATACAAAAGAAATATTTAATTATCGACTCAGTAGAGCAAGAAGAATTGTTCAAAACTGTTTCGGTATTATGGCTGCACGGTGGAGAATTTTCAGAAGACCAATAAACGCTTCACTTGAAACAACAATCTCAATAGTCAAAACTTGTGTATATCTTCATAATTATTTAATGTCAAAACCCGAATACAATCCATCAGGATACGAAGACTACGTTAACAGTGAAGGAAATATAGTACCAGGCAATTGAAGGCAACAAGAAAATGTTAATATAATAGATAATATAAGAATGGCGGGAGCAAATGTCCATTCTCGATACGCATCTAATATCAGAGATACGTTTGCATTATATTTTCAAAATGAAGGCGCGCGCATACACGCGCAACACACACACACACACACACACACACACACACACACACACACGTGTAACGTGAGAGGGTTTGGAGTAAAAAAATACTAGGACTGCGTTCGGAAACATCATTCAGGTGCCTCCATGTATCATTTTATCCTTATTTAATATTGGGTGAACAAGGATAAAACGACAAGCGAGGGCACTCGGGCGATGTTTCCGAACGCAGCCTAGAGGAGTAACGAACTCCTCTAGGGTCCTGATCTGCGTCACACACGCACACGCGCGCGCACACACACACACACACACACGTGCACTCACGCACACAAGAGATGTAAATCCGACCGAGCAACCTCCACGTGGTACATCTTGGATAATTCTAATGCTGGCGGTATTTAAATTTTAAAGACTCAACTCAGGAAGTTCTCATCGGAAAAGAGTTTATGATATGTGTTTTGAAAACGTCTCAATATAACCTACAAGAATCTGAAATAAAAAGTAGGGGGTTCCATTTAAAAAAATTAAGTTGACCTTGACGTGACCTTGACAACGCTATTCTAGGTCAAATAACTACTATCGTTAAATGCGTCTTTTTAAGCTTTACAACTTTTGTTTGAAACATTTTTTTCTAAAATGTATCGTTTATGAGATATTTGGGTGTATCCAGACTTTTGGCTCACCCTGTATAAGCATTACGATTGTGAAGATGAATCTATACGCGATGCGCAAATCTATTATAAAATTATTTTTAAAAAAGTGTATATATTATAAGCATTATAATTTTAATTTTATATGCGTTCATCTTTAACTTTGAACAACTCCATTAAAATTTTTCTTTGTAAAATTTCAAATTTCTCTTTTGATAGCTGCTTTATTCGCGATCCTAAGTAATTTGTAAACGTAATTACTGGATCTAGCGAATCAGATGTCGATATATTCCTGAGAGCCGCATCTGTTACTTGCAGTCGATTCATCAAGTTGGTTTCGAAAAATGATAATTGTTCATTTGTTGAAACTTTTTTGGATATACGCGATCGTTTCGCTGAAAAGAGTACTTATGAGAAATACAAAAAAAAAAATAAATTATTAGTAGATTAGTAAACTCAGACTTACATTTTTGAGAAGTGTCACCAGCACTGCTACTTAATGGCTGCGTTCAGCAGACTCAACAGTTTTGCAACCGTTTTATGATTGTCTGTTGAGATAGGACCATTCTTCTAGATCTAAAAATATGATCCAATCAGCGCGAAGGAAACTTCCAACAGTTGCAAAACAAACGTTCTGCTGAACGCAGCCAATGGGTGCATTCAGTACTACAACTGCTCACTAAGCGCTCAGTGAGCTCTTGCATCTGATTGGCATATTCTGTTAGAACTAAAAATATAGACGAAACAGATTCAAGAGCTCACTGATCGCTCAGAGAACGGTTGTAGTACTGAATGCACCCAATGAATCGTTGTATCTAACACATCAGTTGTATCTAACACATTAGTTGTATCTCACATTTTGTTGTATCTAATATGATAAATACTTTCTTGTCATACATTACAAATATTACTTACCGTTTAAAAGACACGCATAGACGTAGGAATTCCATAATTTCAAAGTAAGGTCACGATTCCTTCTTCGGCTTGTACGAAGCAGCGCTGCCACTTGCTACATACTTTTTTTGTTCTGTTAGTTTACGAACATATGTGTCCCGTAAATTCCGCCATTTGATTTGTAATGTCCTGGGTACTACGTCTGTGAATAATGTTTTTTTATTATATCTTTATTATATTGAAAACAGCATTCAAAGTTTAAATATCATAAAAATGAGTTGTTTAAACTGTAACATATTCCTATAATCAACAGATTGAATCTTTGAATCTTTTTCTTATATTAAATTTAAAGAAAAAAGATTTTAAATAACGTAACAAAACTTACTAAACATTTTGTCTATATCAGCCCATGCCATTTTAATACTGGCTGCTCCTCTCTTTGCATACGGAATTGTATGATCCCATAGTATTCGAGTCTGCTCTACTGTTTCAATAAAATTTTCTATATCCTCAATTATGCACAGAAAAAAATGAATTCCTGATTCACGTATATTTTTATTCTTGTTTGCTGTTTACTTTCATTTAAGTATAAAATGTTCTCTCCAATTATAAATGTTCACTGGCGTCAATAATAAATAGATTTGTGCAAAATATATTTTATTCTTAAAATTGTGTTCTTATTTCTAAAATCATTACATAGTTCTAACAAACTCAATCGCATTATTTAGAAACTATTTATTCTTGGATTTAGAATTACAAATTTGAAAATTCGCCGGCAGGCGGCAACAATATGTATAAGGGCCTAAAGTCACTAGATTTATAAAGTACCGCAATCATTCCACCATTTTGGCTCCAACAAGCGGCTCATTCAAAACGTATGTATGAATGTATTTTGTAAATAAAAAGGAAAATCATAAATTATATTAATCAGTGTTTTTATTTACGATTGTTCTTGTTTACATACGATTTCATAGTAACGCTTCTACTACTATGTGTATTTGATTCTTTAATATCAATATTTTCCTTTTTTAGTAGTAAAGTGGATGCGTGCTATAACAAATGTTTTAATAAGTTTATAAACAATATTGTGACAAGATGGTACAAAGTCTGTGCAACAATTATTTAAAAACATTTGTACAAACTCTATAGGTTTTAACTTATTAGAGATAAAGTTATGTTCATTTCTTCTAAATAATAACTCACATTTGTATACAATGTTATATATTTCTATGCTTGGAAATATTAAAACATTATCCTTAAATTCTCTTAATCTAATGAAAAAATTTTGATTATTTGGATCATTCCTGCAATCAGTTGTACGTTTTATTTTTCATAAATATATAGTTATACGTTTTATTTCATAAATATTTCTCAGATCTCAGATTACACCATTACATAATAGATCTTAGGTTAGATACATTGCACTTAATGTGTAGATATACGTTATGAAAAAGCACTATTTACACTTTTCGACGCCATTTTGGCTCCAAATTCTTATACATTGAGGGTGCGTTCCGTTTCTTGCATGATGTGCAATGCATCATTTATCCTTGTTTAATATTCAGTGAATAACAAGGATAAAAGATGCATCATGCGTGAAACGGAACGCAGCCTCTGCGGGATTCCGCGTGATTGATGCACGTGACTTGGTGGTCTCACAATAGTGGTGGCAGCACCAATACGGAACCTCACTCAGCGCGAACGGGAAAAAAATTAGAATCGAAATACATCGTACTCGGAATTTGTAGTGGTATCACAGAAGTAATGATGTATGTGTATTTCCTAAAAAATTGAGAAATATATCTTTGGCGAAGGTTCTATGTATACATACATACGATGCAATGTATGTAATATACACCACGGATATAGGAAAGTAGGGATACAGTGTGAAGTAGACGAAATGGCGAGGGGAGTGAAGCCGAAAATCCGGAAGGGGAATCATGCTCATTACTCTCACGAATAACGCGATTTATCGATGGTTGCCATTACTATGTATCCAACTACACCTTACACTGAGAGAAAAGGTTTTGTGATCATAATAAAAGTTTGGTTGAAAAACACTCAAAAAAGTCTTTTAATTATTATAACGAAATATTAATTATTACAAAGAAATATTGCAGAAGAAAAATTATTTTTTCTAAGAACAACTAATTTTTTCTTATTAATTAACAAAGGATGATTTAATTATTCTTACTAATTATTTTTCTACTAAAATATTTCTTTATAAAAATTACAATAATTTCTTAATTGTATTTCAACCAAACTTTTATCATAAAACTTTTTTCTTGATGAAATACATATATGAAACATATGAAATGATATTTTATATGCTTTTTCTAAATTTAGTTATTCTTCCGATTTTCGCTCGTGATCATTGATATTTTTACAACCAATTGCAGCGCACATAGGCATATTAAATATGATTTTTTCGATGTAAAATATTATATTGTAACTAAACAATAACAAAACACAACCATATAACCACATTTAACATAATGATTGACGATTCTTGAATAAGTTCTCACTTTTGTCAAAAGGGCGCGCAACTAGTGAGGGTAATAGATACCATCTCTTTGCCCCTGACTGCTTCACCCCCGCAAGAATAAGCTGTATCCCTACTTTCCTATATCCGTGATATACACTGGCTGTGTTCTAAAATTCACTACCGCTATTAAAAATCTGTAGTACACATAACGTGAACTATAAGGCTTTTTATTTTTAATTGAACTTCTAGCATTTCTTGCATCTCGGTTCATCTTTTCTCTTTTTTTCTTCGCTTTGTATGAAAAAGGTAGAAAGTTGAACCGTGTCACTATTGTTTTTTTTTTTACTTAAAAAAAGGTTAGGAAACTTTCAGAGCATTGCAAATAATTATAGATAGACACATCGAAAATATTACTTATCTAATTTTTATATTGATTTAGGAATATTATATATTGTTATTACTTATCACAAATTGATGTGTATTAATAAAAAAACCATGTTACATGACGCAGCAGCCAACCAAAAAAAACACACACACACACACACACACACACACACACACACACACACACACACTGGCTGCAGTCGCTTTGTCGCTTGCAGCGCTGTAAGCATCAATTGTCCTTGTTTAATATTTAATAAACAAGGCTGAAACAACGCTTAAAGCGTTGTGATCGCCAAAGCGAACACAGCCTAGAGTACACACACACAAATTCGTCATTTTGAATTTCACTCAATTGCTCGATTTCAAACGTTATTCATACGATTCCTTGTATGTCATCATAATGTGCGCTTGATTATATTATGATTTCTAACATTAAAAAACTGTTGACTCGGAGTGACATGCCCCTCGGTGTTTTCTTTAAAGGCTGCGTGCCGTTTCACGCATGGTGCGCATGATGCATCTTTTATCCTTGTTATTTACCGAATGTTAAACAAGGATAAATGCATCATGCACATCATACGTGAAACGAAACGCAGCCCTTGTTTCTTCTACATATATTGCATCGACATGTATGCATGTGCATTCATACATACATACATACATGCATATATATATATATATATATGTGACAAACGGACGCGCGCCGGTCGCTTTGAGTCATTGGGCGCGTTCAAGTTAACAAAGCGGCTAGCCTGCTAGCCGAGCAAATAAACATAAACTCATGGTTTCTGCTGGACGCGGAAACGCTTGCCGCACGACAAAATGTGACGCGGTAGCCAATAAGCTTACAGCTCCTAACATGTTCATTGGTTATCGCGTCGCATTTTGCCGCGCGGTAAGCATTTCGGTGTGCAGGAGCCATCAATCTTGAAATATCGGACTTATTTTATCAATATACACGATTAAAATTTAATATTAATCAGTGCACTAAAAATATAATTAAAGAATTACCGTTTAACATGTACAATGATTTCTTTTCTTCTCAACACTTTTCACTAGATAGATTGCACATTGCGGGAAGAAAACTTATGCTTAATAAACTAAATTGGTTAGAATCAAAAGGTAATTACCATTCGAATGAAATTAAAAGTATCAAATATTATTGTACAGTTCAGGAACAACCATCACTCAATAATAATGCCATTTCCGGGAATAATAATAATCTCTTTGAAAATAAATATAGTTTCGAAAGACCAGTTGATATTCAAAAAAAAAATATATGAAGTCAATTTAAATCCGTCAAAATTTACACTAATCAAGTTTGAATTTAAAACACTTAACAATGCTTCATAAATTTTTCGAGCATGACTTTTCCAGGGGAGGTCCAATGCCTATTACAACTAGGAGAAAACTTTTGTCTCTCTCCTCACAATGTGGAATCTATCACTTTAGAATTTATTAAACATATTGAAGATAATTTAACAAAACTAAAAATCAACTCGAATGGATTCAGAAACAGTTTTTTCCCATACATACAAAATATTAAAAATATCACAGAAAATAGATCGGACATAGATGGTATGATCTTAGACTCTTTCGATGTTACTAAACAATTTCTTAAAGAGAATCCACAAGTATTGTTAACGCGAGTGAACAAAAGCAATGTGGTTGTTGCCATGGATAAAATTGACTATATTGATAAAATGGAAGTTTTATTGTTGGATACCGATACGTATACTGTTGTTATGCGCAATCCGACTAACAAAATTTTAAATGATTTGAAATCTTTGTTGCAAACTTGGAAAAAGAATGAATATGTGATCGATCATACATACAATTTTCTCAATTCTACAAATGCTATAATACCAAGGGTATATGGATTGCCAAAAATACATAAAACAGGTAATTTCTTACCTAACATAGTCTCATCCATTGGAAGTCCCTCAAGCCCATGGCACATACAAAAACGTAAGGCCGTAACACGTAAGCAGTAAAGAAATCGTACTGGGCGAATCAGACTAGGCATTAAAGATTGAGATTGAAGATTGAAATTTGACCAATCAAAACAATAGGAGCTAAAATTCCTTTGCCCTCATTGGTCAAATTTCAATCTTCAATCTTTAATTTCAATCTTTAATGCGTAGTCTGATTCCGGCCTTACACAATTTAGCTGTTTTTTTAAATTTTGGATTCTTGTTTTGAAAAACCAATGGGGCACATTAAGAACCATTTTCAACTAGCCAAAGATTCATCACAATTACATTTAACAGATGATTCAGTCCTTGTTCGACGTTGTTTCTCTTTTCACTAATGTCTCAGTGAATTTAGTTATTGAGAGCATTGAAAATAGATGGTCGAACATACAAAATAATATTAAACTACCTAAGACTGAATTCGTTAAAGCTGTGAGTTTAGTGCTCAATTCCATGTTTTTTAGTTTTAACAACAAAATTTATAAACAATCTTATGGAGTGCCTATGGGATCCCCTCTGTCTCCTTTAGCAGCAGATTTAGTCATGCAGAAACTTGAAAAAGTATCGCTTAATAAGTTAAAATTTACGCCAGGTTTTTAAGATACGTGGATGACATCGCTCTTTTGATACAAGAACAGAATATCGATTCTTTATTGAAAGAATTTAATGATTTCCATCCCAGATTAGGATTTACAATGGAGTTGGGGGGGATAAATTGAATTTTTTGGACTTAACTATAAAAAAAGAAGGAAATAATTTAATATATGACTGGTATCACAAACTTACATTTTCAGCACGTTATTTAAACTTCTTTTCGTGTCCATCCTTTATGCCACAAAGTGGGCACTATCATTAGTTTGATTGACAGAGTATTTTCTTTATCACATCTTAGATTTCATTGTAAGAATTTTGAATTTATTATTAGCATTTTAATGAATAATGGATATCCTTTGGATTTAATATTCAAAAATATTATAAAAAGATTGTAATATCAAAGTCCAAACTATTCAATAGAACAGAAGCAGTTTCAAATAGAAATAGACAGAATAACAAGATTAAATATTTCACCATATCTTATGTTCCATCTTTCTCTGACAAATTTCATAGATATTTCAAGAATAATCGGTTCATAAGACTAGCATTTACTAGGATTAATAAATTGAATTCTTTCATCAAGGAACAAAAGGACAGATTATCAACTATGACACGTTCTAACGTTGTATACAAGATCAATTGTCAAAATTGCGATGTCTCCTATGTGGGACAGACAAAAAGATTATTAAAATCAAGAATAAGTGAACATCGAAACCACATTAATCGAAATACATCGCAGAACATTATTACAGAACATAGAATTGAGCACAATCATGATTTTGATTGGGACAATGTTCGGATTTTAGAGGAGGAAAGGAGTTATAATAGATTAATCTCTGAGGAAATTTTTATTAATAAACAAAACACACATTAAACTTGCAAAACGACACAGATTTACTGAGTCTATTGTATTATGACTTAGTCGCTAAAGATTGACGTAACTTTGTTTAATTTGCTGCTGATAATATGTATATTTTTATTTTTGACATTTCATGTTTACATTTAATTTTTATCAGCGGACGTGCTCTCTATTTCCCCTATAATATTCCTATTGTACTTGACTATTTCATTACAACGATATCTCTCTCTGTATTCACATCTTTGTAACAGAGCATCGTTAAGCTTATCGTTACGTAAGTTTTTAGTAATTTTGACTAATATAGTTTATTACAATTAATTAAAGTTCTTTTGAATCATTTATTTTAGTGGAATTTTTTGAACATGGACTGTTTGTATATTCAGTAAAATATAACAGACGACTATTTGAAAATTCAAACAGCGACAATAGTTTAACAATGTTTTGATGATCTAGCGTTTTTACTTTAATTTGAATTTAATTTTCATGAAATTATCTTAAACACATATATTCTACACTGAAGAACACTCAATACCAGAGTTGAAACGTCCTGTATCAAATTTTTTTAATTTACATTTTGGATTACACACGAACAACTGGTGTCGGCTCACATTTGGCAATTCCTTTTACATCAACGTATCTAATCGTTTAATTTATTTGGAAAGTTTTTCGTATTTTAAATTTATTGTAAGCATAATTGGTTGTTACTTATAGATCCAACCAATCATATTGGTTGCATCTATAAAGTGACCAGAAGCGACTAGAGATCCTCAAGTAACAGATGTGGAAATTGAAATCGCTACGGGATTGGTTGATGACGATGTTGCAAGAATATGGCGCAACCAATGGCGCAACCGTATTTTATTCCCACTTACATAAGATAAAACGCGGCGAACATTCATTGAAAGTGAATTTTTCAGTTAACATATTGAAAAATCGCTGAAATTTCTCTGAAATTTTGCTAAAATTTCTTTGAAATTTTTTCTGAAATTTCTCTGAAATTTTTACTGAAATTTGTCTGAAATTTTGCTAAAATTTTGCTGAAAATGAATTTTTCAACTAAAAATCGCTGAAATTAAACTGAAATTTTTCTAAAATTCTGAAATTTTGCTGAAAAATGTTCCAAAACGTAAAATAATTTCAGCGAAATTTTTCCATCAGGGAACCCATTAAGCCCTTTTATCTGGATTTCTTGGGAAATATTTCATAAGAAATTCCTTAGCCGCTGAATTTTTACAATTTGGCACGCAACAGCCTGACATTGTTATTTTCTAGATATTACCTATAATTGTTTACTTATGCGTTATAAAGTCATATACATTATAGGTTAGGAATATGCCGTTACAATATTTTCAATTACCACATCAATTTTACAACTTATATGGCATAATAATATTTTATAATAATATTGAATCATTATTATCTAAATTTGTACTTACAAACATATATAAGTATCACACATATATGACACATATAGGGGAGAGCAAGGCTATTTGAGCATAGGAGCAAGTTGATCAAATGTAAATATCTAAATAATCAAAATATATATAGATACGTCTATGCTTGCGTAATGTAGCACAAAGACAGAGATTATTGTACCTTAATACAATAATCTATGTCCGGCTATCAACAACCAAATACGTACGCTTTTCGTTTTTGTATATCAAAAGTAAAATTATTAGGTGAGTGACAATCTTGCGTTTCGCGGGTTTTCTCCGTGTTCAGATCGCAAGATTGTCACATAGGTAACACCCGTGAAAGCCTCAAGAATATTATTAGGTGAGTATTCTTCTTGATCTACATGATAATTAGAGCGATTGATAATAATCAAATGCGTTTTTTAGATATAAGTTATTATCGTAATTTTTAACTTTAATGTTTAAGTTGCTATTTTATTTACGGTTTTTCAGTTATAAAAAAGTATTTCAGTCAACACCGATATGGGGCTTGTTGGGCCAGTACCTCATATAACTAACCTTATACATTCAGCTGCTTAAATGAAATCTGTCTTTAACAATGCTTTTTATTCTATGTCAACGATTAAACATATATTTTACGTTAATTATTATCTATTATAAAGAGTAAAGATTTTAGTTTTTCTAATTTTGCTAATTAAAACATTTAAAAAGAAAGAATATTACAAATTATTATATTTAAGATGAAAATAATAAAAATTTGATTAATATACACATAATCCTTTCATGTTTTTAATTATATATAACTTCATTAAACGGTTACCTTTATGGCTCAACTTATCCTTCGAGGATGCTCAACATGCCCCATAGATGGGACATATTGGTCCACTTTGCATTCTTGTAATTAACGTAATTTTTTTCTTATTTACGAGATATATTAAGGATTGATAAGCATTTAATTATTGAGCCAGATGAACATGCAACATTTTAAAGCATTTACCATTAATCTATCATAATTGTGTGAAGATTTATAATAATTTAAAGAAAAAGTGTCACAACTAGCCCCGCTCTACCCTAATGGAGGCCGCCATGTTCTTGCAAATGCTAGAAGTTCGCGCATCTTTTACTTGAGGATCTCTAGAAGCGACGACCGCTCACTGAGCGCTCACTGAATAAAAAAGAGATTAATGTCTGATTAATATGTTTATTTATTATAATTCGTAACGTAGAATAACTTGTCTATTATAGATAATCTTTTATATCATATTTCTTACTTATTTATTACTGTTTATTATTTCTCTAATGTCGTGTTTAGGCCGTAAGGTTATGTAGCGCTCAGTGGAGCGTAATTAGTGCATTCAGTACTACGACCGCTCATTGAACTTCCCGGCCGTACTACCTCCAGATCAGACCAGACCTGTCTTCCTCCAGAAACGGAGGAGATCTCTGACCTGGAGTTGACATACCTGCTTGGGCTCGAGACATACCCAAAAGAAGCCGCCTTTGTCCTGCATACGCTGGGCATTCACATAATACGTGGAGAGAGGTCTCTTCCTCGTGTTCGCACTTCCTGCACTTCGGGTTGTCACTGTGCCCCAGCTTGTGCATGTGATAGTGAAGCCATGGCCCGTGTAGATCTTCACCGCCAGCCTGGCTTTCTCTCTCTCTCCCAGCAGGGCCCTCGCCTGCCTGCACTTGGTTCTTGTCTCTTCCCTCCAATAGTTGATATGACGGTCCCGTAACCAGCTCTTTATTTTTGCCCTGCAGATACAGCTGGGCAAACCTAGAACCGGTTCCGGTCCCACCAGCCTGGCTGATGAGCCACTTCTTGCCAGCTCATCAGCAATCTCATTACCTTTGATTCCCGAATATCCCGGAATCCATACAAGAACAACATCGTTGTCCGTGGACAGTCTGTTCAGAGCACATTTGCACTCCCAGACCAGCCACAAGTCAAAGCATGCTCCCAACGCCCCCAGAGCCACCCTGCTATCGGAGCATATCCTGATGCGTCTGTCCGCCTCACCTGATGTGGTTAGCGTTTGAGCACAGCCCATGATTGCTACCACCTCCGATTGGAATACAGTGGTGAACTCTCCAAGAGGGAGAGCCTCCCTGACTCCGCTACGGCATCCGTAGATCCCGGCACCGGCACCCTCATCAATCTTGGAGCCATCCGTGTACCAGACGTCCCCATTCCTATCAGCGGGCACCTCATGCCTCTCCCAGTCCTCGCGACTAGGAATATAGATCTTATAAGATCTGTTGAAGTCGCGCCTTATTGACATTCTGTCCTGCCTCATGTCAAACACGGTTTCCATTTGGAGCTCCCGCGGTAACCGGGTGTGAGTCACACCGCTCATCCATTTGCCCTCGCACTTCAACCTATACGCAGTGACCGCTGCTGCCGCCACTATCGCGAGATGGAGTGGTTCTATGCCGAGCAGCACTCCCATTGCCACCACTGGTGTTGTCCTCATTGCACCCAGAGCCTCCCTTAAAAAGAAAGCCTTGACGCGTTCCAGTGATGCACGAGCCTCAGTTAGCTGTGTCCTTGGCCACCAGACCACCGCAGCGTAGAGCAATCTTGGTCGGAGCACCGCAGAGTATAGCCAAAACACTCTGTCTGGCTGCAATCCCCAAGTTTGACCAAAGGTTCTTCTGCATCCAGAAGTATGTGCAGGCTTTCTTGCACACCGATTCCAGGTGCAGCTTTCAGCTCAATCTTTTATCCAGGACAATTCCCAGATACTTGACCGACATTCCAGGAGTCAGTCTGACTCCCTTCAATATGGGCCCCTCCACGGGGCCTATTTTGTACTTATGTGTTAAGATCACCAGACTTGTTTTACATCACCGATAGACCTGTCCTCTCACACCATTCCTCCACCATCCCTAGAGCCTCTTGTGTGAGCTCCAGGAGCGTTTCTAGGAAAGGACCTCCTATCAGGATCGCCAAGTCATCAGCGTACTGATTGCCTTGAAGCCCTTATCATTAAGGACGTTCTCCGAAAAATCCATTTTCTTTAGATTTTTCTGAAACTTACAGAAAAAGCTTGTTTTAATGTCCTGAACATGTACTTTAAAACTCAATACCCGGAACGGGATTAAAAATCGAGATATTCCACTTCAAAGTTGAAGCGTTTAACATAGGATTCCTATCTAAAGCTTATTCGAAAATGGTCTTTTATTCACTGTAAAAAATTTTTTTTAACAATTTTTTGAAACAATGAGACATAAAACTTGATATCACAAGAAATAATATGAAATTTATCTGAATATGGCTTTCGGTATTCGTTTTTAAGAAATCATTGAGCAAAGTTTACAGTGTCTATATAACGTTACTAACGCAACGCACGAGTCTAAAGACGCGGAGTGAGACTGCAGCGTTGCCGCATCGCACGAAGTGACGCAGTGGATCATTTTTGCACTTCTGCGCATAAGGGCGAAGCGAAAGAGCGGAGTGATACTCAACTAATATTTTCTATGTATGGGGACGACTGCGTGGACGCGAATAAACTTTAGGTTGAGCACAACTGCAGTCGGAGAACGTCCTTAAGCTCTTCAAATAGCCTATCCGCTACTAGGCACCACAAGAGTGGTGAGAGGACTCTCCCTTGGGTACAGCCTCTCCCCACCCATCCTTCGACACTCACCATACCTAGCGATATCGTCACTTGGCGTCCAAGCATTCCTCGGATCCATTTTACAAGTTTCACCAGTACTCCCCGTCTTACTGCCTCGGCACAAACTACCTCATGTGGAGTGTTGTTGAAGGCCCCCTCAATGTCCAGGAAGGTGTCTACCAAAAAGCCCCCTTTCTGGAGTTGTTGTTCAATATTGTAGAAAACCGAGTGGAGGGCCGATATACTCGAGTGGCCAGCCCGGTAAGCGTGCTGCTTGGCATGCAGCGGATACCGAGCCAGCACGCAGTCCCTGATGTATACATCAACCAACTTCTCCAACGTTTTAAGAAGGAACGAAGTCAAGCTGATCGGTCTAAAGTCCTTAGCAGTGACATGGTTCGCCCGCCCCGCTTTAGGAATAAAGACGACTCTCGCCCTTCTCCACGCTCAGGAGGTGTAACCAAGAGCTAGCTCCAAGAGACAACTCCTCAGCATCCTCGTGAGGGGACCGATTATCTGCCCCAGCCTTCTCTGAAGGAGAGCCGGGAAAACAAGGTCGGGTCCCGCCGACTTGAATGATTGAAAGGAGCCAATCGCTCATCTAACTCTGGTTGGCCTCACAATTTCTGCCGCTAATTTCCAATCGTTGGCACATGCCCTGAAAGAGCCCGCGCCAACTTCCTCACACCTATCTACATCCTTCTGGAAACCAGGAAAGCTGGCCTCTAGAAGGTGCACCAGGCATCTTTCTCCGGATACCGTTATACCGTCTGACATTCGAACTGCTAACTAATAAACAGTAACAAATAAGTAAGAAATATGATATAAAAGATTATCTATAATAGACAAGTTATTCTACGTTATGAATTATAATAAATAAACATATTAATCAGAGATTTTTTTACTTTTTTACTCAGTGAACGCTCAGTGAGCGATCGTCACTTCTGAATGCACTCAATTGAATCGCTCAGTAAGCCGCTTTGCCGTCTTGAACTCGCCCATTTTCTTACGTGGCCATGTTCGTATATTACTGCCAGTTGACTGTCAGTACTGAAAATCTATAGTTCCCGTTACGTATGCTATACTGTACTAACAACTGGCAGTTATATACGAACACGGCTTGTGTTTCTTACGTCGGCGGTCGGTGACGCAGACTCGCACTGGGCGGGCTGCACTCTGCTCTGCTCTATTACTTTCAGTTACTTTGTATAGGTTAGCGTTGACGCAGGTTAAACAAAAGATTTGACAAAACAGTGAGAATGGTGGAAAACGCTCTTGTCTTATTGTGTTAATTTTTTTTTATCAGTCGCACTGGACTGCTAACCAATTTATTGTTTCATGGAAAATATCGCGTGCACAATATTTCGAGATCGCGGTATACCGGACGAAACTGTATTCCAAGATCTTGAAAAGTCAACAGTACAAAATGAAGCCTTTAATCGAATTCGAGGAATGCTTACGGGATACTCCCAAGTTTCGGTAAGATCTCTTCTCACACACAATTAATTTGTTTCGTACAAGGGGATGGCACTCTCTATGATTTTCTGTTATACTACCATCCGTTACTAATCGTTTCTAATTGTAAGTAGCTTAAGGATAAACTTAATAAATGTTTTAGCTTAACGTAACATTTTTTTAACATTACACTAAATTGACTAAATGACAAGGTGTTGTGTGAAATGTAAACTTTACAGATTATGCATCGAAGAGGTGGAGAAGAATGTGGATCTATTGGAACAAAAGTTAGACAAGGTATCGTATAATATTATGTCTTATTTAAACAGATATTTGTACATCATTAATTTAACTTTTGCACTATCTGAAAACGATTACCCTTAATGTAATACATAATTAAATATCTAATATGCAAATAGTAGATAATTTAATAATTGATAACGATATAACAAGAGTGATTTTTATGTATAATTATCATGTTATAATGTAACATACATATGTGTAACAGACATAAAAAATGTATCCGAACTTAATAATTTTTTGTTCAGGTATTAAAAAATTGCAGTCTGACTATTGATACTGGGAAAGCCTTTGTTGGACAGCAAAAGTAAGTTTCATATATCAATATGTATTTTGCTTTTTTTCAACTTGTTGATCAATTGTAATCATTTTGTAAAATATGCTATATTAAAATTAACTAAGAATAATATCATGAAGAGGCAAAGGAATATATAATAGAATCTTATATAATGAAGAATAGATTAATATATATATATGTGTATATATATTACATGTATATACATATATATGTATATATTATATATATACATATATATACACATGATTTTATACATATATAAATATATAATGTATGTATATTATGCAATAATAATAAAAATTAATAGTAATCAAGCAAAAATTTAAAAAAATGCCAACGAATTATATATTAAATAAAAATATAAACAAAAATTTCTATCATTTTCAATTTATATTTATATACTTACATCTTTTTGACATATATGTATACTTGACATATATACTTTGACATATATGTATCACATATATGTACATATGTATGTGCATATGCGTGTGTGTATAATGATACATCTTTAATATTAAGAATTTTATTTTTCTTAAAGCCAATTTGCCAATAGTCTATGGGAATTATCTTTGTACTTCAGCGATGATCCAGAAATAATGGCATTCTTAAATAAACTTATACATGCTTTACAAGAAATGAACAAGTATCACACTATTTTATTAGATCAAGCTTCTAGAACTGTGATGAAGGATCTTAACAATTTTATTAAAGGGTAAATTTTACACATGCACCAATTTTCAAACAAAATTGACAAGTTCTACGAAATTTTACAAAATTTTTTACGTCAATCTTTTCCTAGCGATATCAAGAGAGCAAAAGAGACCCGGCATTACTTTGAAAGAATTTCCAGTGATCTTGATATTGCACTGAATAGGAATTCTCAAGTACCGAAATCTCGGCCTATGGAATATGAAGAAACATCAAACATCCTGTCGGCTACCCGATCGTGTTTCCGACACACTGCTTTAGATTATATTCATGCTTTGACGATGCTGCAAGCGCACAAGCGACACGAGATATTAGGCACATTATTAAGCTATATGCATGCATGTATTACTTATTATCATCAAGGTAGCGATCTTGCTCAAGATTTAGATCCTTCTCTCAAAGATCTCGATGAAAATTTAGTTCAGATGAGAAGTGATTCGAATAAACTCGAAAAAGAAATGGAAAATCGTCATATTTATGTTAACAATCGAGATTTGATCCCCTCTCTGGTACCTGGCAATTCCAAGATGGAAGGTTATTTATTTAAAAGGACTAGCAATGCTTTTAAAACTTGGAACAGAAGGTGGTTCTGTTTGAAGGATCATCAACTAGTATATCGAAAGAGAACGGGTGACGAAGGCTATACAATTATGGAAGAAGATTTGCGATTATGCACTGTAAAACCTGTAGTTGATTGTGATAGGAGAAATTGTTTTGAAGTTTTAAGTCCGACAAAGTAAGTAGAGACGTTTCCAATTTGTGCGGTAATTAATACCAAAAGTAAAAGTTAAACTTTTCATAAGTGAATAAAAAATTAAATTGCTATTTTGTAGGAGTCATATGTTGCAAGCAGACAGCGAAGAATCATATTTGGCATGGATAACTGCGATGCAGCAAGCTATTGGTGCTGCTATTCAGAGAGGCATGAGTGTAGTTGCTAATATTAATCCACATGAATTACAATCACGTGATAGCCCTGCAAGACCATTGACAAGACTAAAGTCAAGGTGAGTATTGGTGCTTTTTATGCTGTCGATTTGTATTGAAGAGAGTATTTTATCACTTTAAAATTTCAGAGTGTGGGAACAGTTATTAAAGATCTCGGGTAATGAGGTTTGCTGCGATTGCGGCGATGTTAACCCACGATGGGCTAGCATCAATCTAGGCATTACGCTTTGCATAGGTAAACTTTACTCAACAAAATGTATGTGGTGCTACTTATAACGCGATGTACTTAATATTTTTCATGTTTATCTAGAATGTTCTGGTGTACATAGAAGTCTTGGGGTACACTATAGTAAAGTTCGATCCTTAACATTGGATGATTGGGAACCAGAAATACTTAAAGTGATGGCAGAATTAGGCAATTCTGTGGTAAATAGCATATATGAAGCTCTACCTATACCTTCCGACATTACTAAAGCTACACCAAAATGCAATGGGTATATAATGTCATGATAAATTGATCAGCTATCTCCTGTTTAATGGCAATAAAAGAAAATCTTACAAAAAATGTTTACATCCTTTTTCTCTAGTAACGTTCGAGAAGCTTGGATAAAATTCAAATATGTAGATCGTAAATTTGTCAAACCTCTGACTGATGTAATACCAGCTGGGCATCACGCTAGTCGCGAGCAAATGCGATTTCGAAAATGGAGTGTGTGTAAATTACGTCGCAGACCACGCAGTTGTGATAAGATCGATAATAGTAATACCAGTAAAACGTTGGCATTATTACCTGTCAAAGAAAATTATCCTTCAACGAGTTCGGATGAAAGCAAACACACATCAATCGACAGTTTGAATTCCGTTGGCAAAGTAAAGAAAATGGAACGAAATTCTATAAGCTCGGATGATAGTGCTAATATAGATTTGAAAAACAATTCTACTCTTTACGGAAAAATCTTAAATCGTTCTACGAACGATTTGAGTGAAGCTAATAAATATGTCAAGAGTACAACTGCAACTCACGGAGAAGTTGCAAGTGTCGAGCCGCTTGCAAAAGAATTTGGTTCAATGGAAAGCGAACTGAAATTGAATACAACTGAAACAGTGAATATTAATACGTTTTTAGTCGTCGAATCGGACGACAGTTTCAATAGACATACCGATAATAAAGTCAAGGACGACAATAAAAACGTTTCAGGAAATAAAGATCTTAAATCAAAGAAGCACTATAACGAAAAAGTACAATCAGCTGTCTTAATGTTTGGTTGCGATGTACCAAAACCTACTATCGATAACAATTTAGAACTAAGTTCTGATCAAGATTCAACGGCTGGCGAGGATGAAGAATTTACTGATGAAGAAGATATAGAAAATCTGCATCCTGAGATGTTGCTTTACAAAGCTGCAGCAGCGCATAATTTACCGGTAATGTGTGCAGCATTAGCGGCCGGTGCTGACAAGTTGTGGTCGAATGTTAATGATAAAAGCCGTAATGCTCTACATCAAGCGATAATAAGTGTATGTATGATGCTTTACATAAAATGCACGCACGCACGCACGCACACAATGTTTAATTTTTCTTTCTTGTGAATTACGTTTCATACATTTCTTACACTATTTCTGCAAGAAATAAGCTTTAGAATATAAAAATGAGAATATAATAATAACTATATATTTTCTTGTATATAGGGTTCCGTTATGTCATGTGAGTATCTCCTTTTAAATGGTGCACGAATCAATTGTCAAGACGCCGAGGGAAAAACACCTTTGCATTTAGCGACAGAATTAGGTACATAATATTATTGTCTTTATATTTTTCGAAGTGGAGAAAGGAGAAGAATATATATTAACATTTTATAAATTTTTACAATTACATACAGGACACACTGCCCAAGTATGTCTACTTCTTAAACATCGTGCTGATCAACACATTGAAGATGAAAGTGGAATAAAACCTTTGTCAATTGCTATAAAAGAAGCAAACGCCGATATCGTTACTTTGTAAGTATTGTCTACAAAAGTTTATATACATATATAAACTTTTATGTATATCTTATAAAATATCTTATTTTATTACATCGACATGTTTATGGCAGATTACGGCTTGGTCTCCTAAATGAAGAAATGAAAGACTCTGAAATAGGCGTTACTGGTGATGAAACATTCAATGACGTTGTTCGTGATTTCAGTCAGTTGGCTTGCTCACATCCCGAGCGATTGCAACGTCGAAATGAAACCACAAATTTATCATATATGCCTGAATAAGGTTTACAAATTTTTATATAACACTCAAAATGTACAAATAAATCATATTTTATATGTTATGTGAATTACAAGAGCGCCCGCGCTGCCTTTCAAATTGTTGCAGAGTATCGATTATCTATCGTATTAATGTAAGTATTGTAAGTAAAAGCTGACGTTTTACATACGAAAAATTGTCAAGTATCAATTGTTTTTATTTGTTTTGAAAACTAAACCATTATAATTGTAATATCTAAAACAATTCACTTATATCCTTTCATTACTTGATATGTATCGTCACTGTAAAATTGGTCACCTTTTACTAATGATTTCTTACTCACTGAGTAATGCAGTTTTTATAGTGAGAAAATGATTTATAACGAACATATACATCACATATAAAAAAGTTTATTTTATATATACATATAATCCACTAAGCTGTATAGTATAATGTAAAAAAATTCTTTTTAGAGAGTGATTTGGTGCTTGGCAATTGGTAAAATTACGATATACGAGATATCACACAGCTTTTTCTATATATTTAGCAAGCAAAGATAAAACAAACATCATATATAGATAAATATTATTTATGAACCGTTTATATATATATATATAGTGTAAAAACGTTTGGAAAGATTTGCTTAATTCGTATTATATTGGAAGTTCCACTATTGCATCATAAATTTTAGATATATTCATATCTGACGGGGGATATAATCCTAAGATTTTTTTATACATACACGTATATCCGTATATACTTTGTTTATCAATGTTATGATTATACGCGATTAAACTCAATTATAGATCACACATATCTTTAGAGCGTAGCACGACAACATAACAAATCGTTTTATTATAAATATATATATATAATATATTGTAGCTTGTTATACACATACAGTGATTATAGTATTGAGTGATGATAACAGCTTTCAGATATAAATGAATAATGTTTTCCCAAAATATTGATCCATTTTTGTTGCATAAAAAAGAAAAATATAGCCTCCGTTGCCAAAAATTTTCATTTGTATAATGAAAACGCGAAGATTGGATCTGATTAATTTTAAATATTTTCTAAGAAATGGTTACATTTTATATGTGTATCTATAACAAAAATGAACAGTGCAACCACTGAAAGTGAAGTAAATCACGGAATTAAGTAACCAACTAAATTTTAATAGAATGTATACACACATACGTACGCATATACACATTACGCGCGCAAATATTTCGAATTTGCAGTTGAAAATAAATGATACAATGTATTTGTGCGTGCGTGCGTGTGTGTGCGTGCGATTTGCTATAAATGTTTTGTATTATACATATGTATATTTTATTGTGTTTATATATATACATATACAGGGTGTCCCATTTTAATGTCCCACCCCAAATAACTTTTTTATTTTTGATCTTAGAAAAAAATGTTTCAGACAAGTTATATGACTTTAAGGGGGATATAAGGTGGGAGCGGGGATCACTAGTTTGATCTTGAAAATTTTATTGTGAAAATAAGTATTATTGATTAGCATCACATTTCAGAGGATACACGATAAAATTATAATAAAAAAAAGTTTCCTTTATGAATTCTAGAACTAATTTTATGATGCATCATAACATTAGTTCTAGAATTCATAAAGGAAACTTTTTTATTATAATTTTGTCATGTATCCTCTGAAATATGATATTAATCAATAATACTTATTTTCACAATAAGATTTCAGTGTAATTTTAACGAAATTTTCTCCACCGCTATTACACTACTCGAATTTACTTATTGCACTAGTAGTATATTTTTATGCGGGTAGGCTCGAAAGTTACAGTATAGCCGGCATTAGCATTATGCAAGTTGTCCGATCGACGGCTAAAATCTCTTGAATGTTGTTCATGTGTACACTAAAAATTCATTTTTACATAAAAATGAAAATAAGAGGTACAACCTCCAATGGCCTTGATCTTGACAAATATTATCCAGGACATGATCCTGAACAACATTCAAGAGATTTTAGCCGTCGGTCGGACAACTTGCGTAATGCTAATGCCGGCTGTACTGTAACTTTCGAGCCTTATAACTCGAAAAATACTTAATAAAAAATATTTTATTGTAGTGTTTTGAAAAGCTCTCGAGCTACAAGAATATGTAATGAAAAATAGGTGATTCTATTTAAAAAAATCGACGTGACCTTGACCTGGCCTTGGCGACGCCACCCAAGGTCAAACTCATTGCGCCAGTAAATAGATCTTTTGAAACCCTACAACTTTTATTTGAAACACTTTTTCCTAAAATGCTTAATTTTCGAGATATTTCGCCGTCCCAGTACTTTTTGTACACTCTGTATAATTATACATGTGCATGTTAATGGGATAGATAATATATAACATTCCTGATAAAATCAACTATTGTTGACGCTATATTATTGAATCACTGCAACATCAGCTTGAAATATCAACATTATTATATCATTTTTTGCGTAATAATTAAATACTAAAACACATGTATGTACATGCAGAAGACGAAATCATTAGTATTACGTGCTTTAGTTGTTACTCTATGTTACTCAAACGTTATGTTAGAGATATACGCATGAGTTTTGATCAAGAAAATAATTTAGAAATATATTATTAATGACCGAAGTACAATGATACAATTTTTGTTATCATTTATCATTGATACGAAGCTTTATTATAAAAGTGATTCCGACATTGTTATCGATTTGATGCATGAAAAAACTCGAGCCAATCAATTAAACAAGTAAATATGAAATATAAATATATATATGTATATTTTTAATTTTGATAAAAATATAGGTATTGTATACAACATACAACACCGAAAGTTTTCAGAAATATCTCAGAAATATTTCAATTGAAAAGTGAAACATTTCATAAAAATTGTGAAATATGTTTGCAATATTTCTGAGACAGCTCTGGAATAGCAAAATGTCTGCGATTCTTGCACATGAAATTTTGTTGAAAGATTAATGAAATGTTACAGAAAGAATCTGCAATCTTTTTGAAATATTACCAAAGAATTTTCAGCTATTTTTAGTACTTCAAAAATCATATTTAAATATATACTTGATTGATACTTAAATAATATTTAAATTTACTATCGACATAATAAATTTAAATATCAATCATTTAAGTATCAATTAAACATATATTTAAATATTATCATTTCTGAAGTACTTCAAATTTATTAAGAGTTTTTTAATCTGTTTACAGATTACAAACTTATTGAAATAAACTTAAAGTATTTCTCAAAAATGGTAATTATATCGCCAACTATTCTGATTAATTAATCACATTATATGTATAAGCACATATACATAATCACTATTAGAAAAAGTCACACCTGCAGTTTCCACACAATATCATTCATGTACAAAAGTTTCACGTAATTAAAGCAGAACAAGTCATTCATATACAAAAGTTTTTCGCAATTAAAGTAGAACTCACGATCAAAATGACATTAAACTGAATCGCGATTGATTAAAAAATGACTTAGTAAACATTTTGAAGCCATTTTAACATCATGATTTTTTGTTCTGTTTAAATATGTTTTTCAATTTATTGTATATGATAGAATTTAAAAACATTTTTGTTAAAACATTTCATATAACATATTACAGACTTTCTTTTAAAATTGTTGCACATGAAATGTGAAAGGTTGAAACATTTCTGAAAATTTTCTGCAACAATCGATGTGCTGTATGGGTATTAATGTGCAATTCTTAAGATTTATGTCAATTTTTACAGTTCCATAAAATTACGATGACTTTTTACTTGAAAAATTTACAAATACATATACTATATACATAGTATATATATATACATATATAAGTACAAATATACTATGTGTGTGTATATATATATATATATATCTTTTTTGTACATATATTTTTAATGCACAATTTTAATACACAACCAAAATAATATCGATGTACCGTCAAACACATAATATTTGCAATTTGTATTTATAAAATACTTTTTGTACTTTTTATAATATGTCCATACCTATACACGTGTGTCTAGGCTATCTAAAAATGTCAATGGGCGACATAATTTACCTAGATAGCAAAATGTGTCTCAGCAAAATCTCGCAAATCTGTGATTGCTTATGATGCTGACGACTTGCCGTAGATTTGTCAACGATTTCGAATATACCGACATTGCAGCAACATGCAGACAACAATGTGTATACGTATTGCCAGCAGTTTAACAGCAAGATAGCTACATCAATGTTACACTCAAAAAAGTGATCTTGCAGTTACAGCGAAAATTATCTAAGTACGAAAAATAGCTGGAATAGATAAATTTCTAGCAGGTACTGCGATATTGGATATGTATTGCTAATCATATAGATGACAAAGATAGAATTTAGATTTGTGCTATAAATTCTATGTGTATGATACATAATTTTCTATCAGATACAAAAAACAGTTATAATTCTAGCTGAAGCAGCAAAATATTTTTTTGCGTGTATCTTGCGTTGTCGGCAATATGACAACATTATATAATGCTGCATATTATTATGGCAACATGATGGCAATAATACGAATTTTGATGATGACGATTTTAAAGTTGTTGGCAAATTGCTGGCAAGTTGCTACTCAATGTTATCATATCGTGAAGGCATCAAGTTGCCAACAAATGAGGACTCAGTTGCTGCAATTCTGGTAGCAACACATACTTAGCAATGCATACTTAACAAGCAATATGCCAGCAACAAGACAAACACGTTGCTATTTGGGTATCTATTAATTCCAGTATTATGCTAAATGTGATGAATTATTAATTTTTTTACGAAATTTAAGGGGGGAACCTGGTTTACAAACTTAAAATTTTTGATTTTTTTTTATAAATCGATAGTAAAACTCATGAAAATATAGTTCCTGAAGTAACAAATCGAAATTCGAAGTATTTCGATAGATACAGCTGACGGAACAGGAACGCAGATATACGGTCGCGCAGCAGGAGAGCTGGCGTTCCCAAGGTCTGTTTTCTGTTTCTGCCCTTGTTACTCCTGAACTAGTGTACACTGGTGCAATAGGTTAGAGAGAAGCAAAATATACTTGTCTCACTCTAAAGTAGAAAACAGACCGTTAACCTCGGAGTCTTTTGTATAGAATTTGTGGCGATCAGTCTAGTCCCGAATTTCAGTTAGTTTGAACATTAGAAGACATTCAAAAACGACAAAATGTATCCGAAAGCAATGACTGGACAATCTAAACACGCATCAAATCCATGAAAGAGGCGTTTCCGTGATAATAGATTCACGCAAAGCGACGACAAGAATTTAGAGCAAAGTACCAGCGCGAAAAAGTTACATAGTGCGAGCAATGACGATATAATTTACACTCCATTGCATTATTACAGAATTGTGGAATTTTTGACTGTTTTTGGTGTGCTCGCGGAGATGTTTATTTGCAAACAATGCAAACAAAACGTGAAATTTGAAGAATCCGGAAACCGCGGTTTCGATTTCAAACTTATTGTCGCATGTGCTTGTGGTCGCAGAGAAATCAATTCAGGGCCGTTAATTAATACTGGCTGGGAAATTAATCGGAGAAAGTCTTCGTTATGAGACTTTTAGGCATCAGCCGTGAAGGTATAAATATATTTAGTGGACTTATGGACATCGGGCAAGGGATAAGCAGAAGTACAATACATACTATTCAATAGTGCGACACATACACACAGCAGCGAATGCAGTTTTCAACATTGTTTGCAAAAAAGCAGTGGAAAAAGAAAAAGAAGAAAATATAAAAAGAGAAAAATGTCCAATTAAAAATATCTGGCGATGGATCATGGAAGAAACGTGGATTTACTTCGTTATATGGTGTAACGACACTCATAGGTTATCATACTAGAAAAGTAATAGATCTCGTTGTCGAAAGTAGCTATTGTCAAGCTTGTACGTAAAAAGAAAGGAACTGACGAATGGCACGAAGAAGAATGCTTTGCGAATCATTCTGGTTCCGCAGGTAAAATGGAGGTAGACGCCGTGAAAGAAATGTTTTCGTGGTCCGAGGAAACATTTGGAGTGAAATACATGAATTACATTGGAGACGGTGATTCAAAAACGTATAAGGCTATTTTAGAATTAAATCCATATGACGAAGATTTCCCGGTAGTAAAAAGTGAATGCGTCGATTATGTAGAAAAACGGATGGGCACGCGGCTTCGAAATTTGAAAAAAAAAAAAGAGAAGCTTGGCGGAAAAGGAAAATTTACCGATGTCCTTATCAAAAAGTTAACGACATACTATGGACTTGCAATAAGGCGAAATGTTGAGTCTGTTACCGAAATGAAGAAAGCGATAATGGGAACACTGAATCATTTATGTTCTACAAATACAAATCCGAAACACGAAAATTGTCCGCCAGGAGAGGATAGTTGGTGCAAAACTCGCGCGTATGAGAGTTTCAATTCTACCATCTGGCGCCTAGCTCCAAAACATTTGAATTCAGGAATTAAAATTATGGAAATAGTCGCTTTTATTGTAGCAGGTATCTTCAACGAAGAATATTCTTCCATTTTGAGAATTGAGAACAATGAATTTGCTAGGAATAAACATTGGACAGCACTGTAAAATTTTCGCCCACAACTACGACGAGCAGCGAATTACGAGGCAGGAGCATCACAGCTCGATCAGCTCGGAGGAAGCCAGAACAGCTCGTAGGAACAAATTATTGGAACAAAACGAGTTCTATGAAGAAGTGAAAGGCTTAATATATAGGGCTGGCATGGTAGATTAGCATCTAATTGCTGTAAGTTTGCAAACTATAATTTTTTCGTATCGAAAACTTTAAACGCGTTTTTCTCGAAACCACGTTTTTTAAGTTTGTGTAACGTCTCAGAAAAAAAGTATTTGACCGATTCACTTTTTCCAAAGCTTTTTAGTTAGCTAATAACCTACTGTCCTCGATGAACTAAAAATGTTTTTAAAAAGTGTAACTAAACAATTATTTTTTCATAAAGAAGTCGAAAATTTCTCGTAAAAAAATTGTAACCTTTTTTTTAAACTCATACAATTTCTTTAATTCTGCACTTTTTCTTGGTTTTTTTAGTTCATTTAGGATAAAATTTCATGAAGATTAATAAAAAATTCTGTTTTTTTATTTCAGATAAGAATTGGATCCGCTAGACGTTACACAAAATAATAACTCCAGCTGCGCGGCGGTATAAACGTATTAAAATATAACAACGTAAAATAACGTTTTTTTAAATAAAAAAAATATTTTTGTACTGTCTATAGATGTCATAAAACAACCCTAAAATTTTGTTCCGCTTAATGGTTGCTGAGAAAAAAATTCGCGAAAATCGTCGTTTTTTCGGCGCCCTAAATCAGGTTGCTCTCTTAAGATGTGCCTGTGTAGATATGTATGCAATCTATCAAACAATTTTTATCCAATGAAAAATGTTCTTAGAATCAATCAAATTTTATTCGACATACGTAGAGTTTTCACAATTTCTGTTGTTGCTATGTTGGTCTGAAATTTAATCCAGCATTTCTATTGTAATATAAATTGTATGGAATTAATAAAACAAAGGCAGGATTTTCATGAAATTATTAATTTTAAGTTATATAATATAAAAAGCTGCCGTCTCTTATAAAAACTTTTTCTTGACTATAAAGTATATAATATATATATATAGTATGTATATATATATATGTATTCTATGACATTCTTTTCATACAGGGAGACACACTTTACACGCTTGAATGTTATTAGCTGTTATTAATTATTCCAACGTCCACTTCTGCTTAATTTGATACTGACTTGTTATTCGATCTACAAACTAAGCATGTTTCTGACAAAGCACAAAAATACTCGTTAAACAGAACTCGCGTTTATTTGAAGGAACGTAAATATCATCGATTGAAAAGTCATTGATAAATATGTTAGCGGCAAGAAAAAGCAAATGTTTCAACCTTTTAAACATAAACTGAAGTTTATTCGAAGAATAAACAATTTTCAAAGAATAAATCCTCGATATTAGAAGAGCATAATATATAAAAAGAAATTTGCTTCAATTTGTTTTACATGATTTTTCAAATTATTATCTGGAGTACGTGATATTTGAATGGGACTTTTTTGCGTTATTAGTCGAAATATATTTTCCTAATAATTCTGATGATTTTCTTTATCTAATTTTCTTGAAGAGATAAATTTATATAAATATTGGAAAGTGTTGTATGTAATGAAATAATGTAATTATGATATTTTGTAATTATGCATTACATATATTTCCGTATATCCTTGTTTTTTATTTCAGCTTAAATAACATTTTATAATAATTACACATATGTATTACTTTGTTGTTTTAATCGTTATGCTTTACATATTTATGTTTCTGTAATTTTTTTATCTACCTGTGTGATAAAGTTTCAATAAAAAATATTAGCTGACTACGCAGGAAAGAAGAGTAAAAAAAACTTATCTTTTTAGTTGTTTGACAAAATTATTCAATATGTGCTTGTAAATTGGACGAGTGTTCCATCGTTGTAGTTATTATAATATATAGTTATCGGCACAAGGTTCGTATACTTAATTGTATATCACGCATGCACCATATGTCAATAAACAAATTTATCAAATATTCTTCCTTAGGCCGGTATTCACATAGTCGGTTCTTATATCTAAGACCGTCTAAAGTACATATCTTAAGATGAATCAATCAGAGGGCCATATTAGCATCTTAAGACATTACTTGAGACAGTCTTGAAATAAGAACGAGCTATGAATACCGCTCTTGTATAGTTTTCTTTGTGACAAAGGAGTGCGATGTTTTCGATATAAATCGTATGTATATATTTGTAATTCTATTGCGCATGCATGACACTGAAAATTTTTAATGTATATACGTATATATATGTATACATAAATTCTTTCCTTTTTTTCCCTCCCTCCCCCCCTCTGTCTCTCTCTGCATTATCACAATTAAGTTTGAATTTCACATGAGAAAATTAAGATTTATTCTTTTGTCATCAATCTTTTCACATATTATTCATGTAATAAAACAATAAAAGAAATTTTAAAGATTTCGACAGATTCACCTTTTTTTTTTAGAAAATACAAAGCAAGACGGAATCGATGCTCAATAAGTAAATAATCACGCGTGTCAAGTGTATCATACATTTCCGTTGGTGGAAGTTTTACTGATCGAAATAAAAGAATGCGTAGTTGGCCGTTATAGATTGTTCGCATTTGCGTTGATATAAAAAGTTAAAAAATAAAAGCATTTATGACTTATACGATGGGAATGAGATAACAAGAAGCGATGTGCGTTCATTGGTTGTGCGCACCAATCGTTACTTGACGTCTCTCGATACCAAGTAGTTGTTTATTGACGCCTCTTGGTTATCAATCGTAGCTAGCTCAGTATCAATCCTGATGCATACATATACACATGCAAGTTCAATTTATTTTTCAGCGCCATTGATCTGTTATCTGTTGCGTTAGCATATAGCCGATATTCTTCCCACTCATGCATCTTTTTGCGATAACGTCATACGCCACGCACGCTCGAAAATGCGAGGAAATAAAGTGCCTATTGTAGCGCGGGCGGTACACGATGCGTGTTTACCTACTGAATTGCTTGCGTTTTGGTAAATTACTAGAAAGGAGGTAAAATTACCGGACTTTGACCTAAACGATAGAACCTTTCTTATGTGTGTTTTCTTGTATTTTTTGATGTGTTGAATCATTTGTAAACGTTTATTTCAAATTTATCTAATGGGAATATGTTAAAAATCGCATTGAAAATAGCACAATTTCGTCAAAATCTGCATCTTTATTGACTACAATTTTCAAAATTTTATTTGATTATTATCAATTTAACTTGAAATTAACGTTTGCAAATGACTCAGCATATCAAAAGAGATACAAGAAAACATATATATATGTATATATATAAAAAAGAGGTCAAAAGCCGGTAATTTTATCAATCTACCCTCCTTTCTGCGTTCAGTGTGGTGCGTAGTAATTTGCTATGCAACAGCAATGCTAGTAATTTACTAAAACGCAAGCAATTCAGCAGAAAAACAAGTCTCGATCGTGTAGTGCCGCAGGCTTAAAACACGACACTTTTAAACTGATTTTTCATTGCGCAGCACGCTACGGCAGCAAAATGTCAGGTGATACAAATTTTTGAGAACTGCAGATTGGAAGTGCGTCACTTCACGTAAAACTTTTAATCAATATAACATTTTGTTGCTGTATGAAAATTCAGCTTTAACATCAATTAAGACGTTGTTACAGCAACCTATATTTTTATAGTATATACATACATACATACATACATACATACATACGTATGTATGTAATGTAAGTACGTATACGTATAATACAAGGTGAGTCATTTTAATCTTACCAGGTAAATATCTTGAAAAATATAGAAGATGTTTCAGATAAAAGTTGTTTGCATGGTTTAGAGGGGGACATAGGATGGTGCCATTGTCATTGGTTTGACCTTGACGAGTTTGAAGATCACGTAAAGGTTATCATCAATTTCTTAAATGGAACTTCATATATTTTATTGCATTTTCTTATAGCTTATCTCGAGAGTTTTCCAAAATGCTATAATAAAATATTTTTTCATTAACAATAATAAGATTGAAAGACCGCTAATGTTAAACATAATACTTTAAATTGAGAAGCGCCATGACAGTCAGAACGTTAAGATGTTGAACTATTGTAAATTCATTTAAATGAATTTAATTTCAGAAATGATAATTGCGTGCCGATATGGTTGTCGGACTTTCAACGCAATCAAATCTGAAAATATTAATAATTCCCCCAAATTTTTTCATTAAGTATTATACTTTCTGAGTTACTCGTATAAAGCTTGAAATAAGTTACAGTGCCGCCGGTATCAGCATATTATCTGTGGTGTCCGCTCAACAGTTAAAACCTCTTGAACGTTGTTCAGGATAAAATTTCTCAATCAGGATCTAGATAAAATTTTTCAAGATCAAGGCTATTGGAGGTTGTACTTCTTATTTTCATTTTTACGTAAAAATGAACTTTTAGTGCAAAAATGAAAGTAGCACGATAATTTAACGAATGCGGATAATTTTTTTTCTTAACTATCAAATTGATTGTAAATATCTCATTTATATATAATAATATGTAGTTAAATTTAGGTATTTGATGAAACAAAACTGATGTTTGTGCATGATATTTTTACGTTCAAAATATCGATATTTCGATGAATTGAAATGAAAATACGACGAGTGGTGAGCAAGATAATGGAAAATTAATTGTATCTGTTTTCAGTCTAGGCAAAATTGATCTTTACTCATGGATTCTACAACGACTCATCAGCCGCTAATAATATCTATAAATGTATACGTAGTGATCATCGTAGTGATATCGCAATGAGCACGGCCGCGGTGCGGCGTGGCGGCAGGCAGTCTACGTGCGTTCCCTCGCGTACTCTCATGTATTTACTCTCTTTATTAAAATCATTAATAAAACAGGAGGGAGAGAGGGAGGGGAGAGAGAGAGAGAGAAGGTTCAGTCTCATTGTTTACACTGTCTACAGCTAAGGCGTGAATGCATGATTAGTGGTCGTGCACGCGATTACTAATTGTAAGTATTTACGTGCACGCACGCATGCACACGTACACTGAAAACAAAATTTGTAAATTTTAAATAAATATTTACTCCAATATATATATATAGTACTAACGAAATATTTATTTATAGTAAATAAATATTTATTCAAAATAAAACAGTTATGTTTAAATCGAATAAATATATATTTACATTTAGTAAATATTTCGTTAGTACTATTGGAGTAAATATTTACTTAAAATCTTCAAATTTTTTTTCTGTGTAGCGTTTTAACATTTCTCTTGACTTTTTTATCAAAAGACTTTTTTATTGTTCTTTCTAATGCAGATACTGAATTGAATTACAAGAAATTTCAATGTTTTGATAAAAAATTTCTGCAACTTGTTGAAAATAAAAGCTAAACGGCGAAATGAAAACAACACATTTTTCAGTTCATTTTAATTAAATTACAGAATTCGAATTTCGAAGATTAATCACACGCACAGACATATTACAAAATACAAGTACAAATATACATATATGTAATGTAGTAAATATATGTGTGTGTTTTGATATTGAATATTAAATACAATAGTTCGTACAAGAGATGATGAAAAATGAAATGTCAAAAAAAGAAAGACGACATTTAAATCGTTTCAATTTGTCACGCCTATCTATATCTATATGTATATGAAGATAACATAATTAAGTTTAGAAAGAACGCGCAAACATCCCGTTTTATTATAAATAATAGCTTTAATAAAAGCTTTATTAGTTGATGATTTTTGTCAGCGAATATTGTAATTACACACATTGTAATTGTGGCTCGTGGATGATTTGTAGTTGATGCTTAACAATTTGACGAAAATGTGTTAATTTATGCTATAAAATAATTTTATAATTGTGACATAATTAATAATAAATTATAAAAGAGAGAAAAATTAGCACAAAAATTCATTAATTTGTTAAAATTTTCGTAATTTATAAAAAAAATAGCATGAAAATATATTAAATAGAAATTTCATTGAAATTTTCTAATTGAAAAATAAGAAGGCTAGAATACTAGTCGAAACATGTACATTTTATTCATGTAAGATAAAGCTTTTTCAAAGCGAATTACGCACCAGTCACTGTGCCAATTCCCAATTGCCCGTTTGTCATCTATTCATTATTTGAAAAATGTACAAGTATTATGGTACTTTTACTCCATTTAGTACTATACGACGCATCGAATTTATAAGAAATTCATCACCAACACATAAGAATGAAAAATTTCTTAATTATGTAAATGTGCTTCTGTTATTGTATTCTCACTGAGAATTAAACTAATTGTAAGATACCCCTAAAATTACAGGCTTCTTTTTTTTGTCGATCATCTTTCGAATACGTAAACAACAGTACATAGTGCGTTTATCGGTGATCACACATTTATACATATCATATACAGGATGTCCCATTTTAAATAATGTATTAAGATTTTTCGAAAACTATGGTAGATACGGAAAAATGTTTCAAACAAAAGTTGTATGATTCGGAGGAGGACATAAGAAGATACCATTGATTTGATCTTGGGTGACGTCGTTAAGGGTCAAGGTCACATCGATTTTTTTAAATGGAATACCATATTTTTTATTCCAGAATCTAATAACTGGTATCAAGAGCTTTTCAAAACACTATAATAAAGTTATTTTTTATTAAGTACTTTTCGAATTATAAGCTTATAGGCTTGAAAATTACAGTACCGCCGGCATTAGCATTACGCAAGGTGTCCGATCGACGGTTAAAACCTCTTGAATGTTGTTCAGGATCATGCCCTGGATAACATTTGTGAAAATCAAAGTCATTGGAGGTTGTACTTGTTATTTTCATTTTTGCACTAAGAATTCATTTTTACGTAAAAATGAAAATAAGAGGTACAACCTCCAATGACTTTGATCTTGACGAATGTTATCCAGGACATGATCTTGAACAATATTCAAGAGGTTTAAACCGTTGATCGGATACCTTGCGTAATGTTAATGCCGGCGGTAGGGGAGACCGGGACTAAAAGTTTCGATTTTGAAAAAACATAAAAAATGACTAGAAAATAATGTAGTTCTCTTCACTATTGACTTATTTATTGTTAAATTTACTGTACCTTAAGAGATTCTAAGCTTATATTTAATGTATTGTAACAGATGTTTCATAGGAAGTCATTTATTTGTGGCTGGTCGAAGCGGAACTTCTTATCCCTTTACGGGGCTAGTTGTTATCGCTGGGGTTATTGTTGGGGTAGATTGTTGGGGTACTAAGAAATAATTGCTTTTAATGAAATGTTTCATTTTCATATTTATCGGCCAGCGTCTCACATATATACTCTGAAAGGCGCCTTCCTCGGGTGATAAAAATTGTTTAAAAAATTAACAAATTATTGATATCACCGAAACTTCGGAAAACGTTAGGATACATTCAGAACTATACGAAAAGTACCATAAAACTAACAGAACTCTTTGAAATCAGACAGCGTCTCATCTTCGTTCCTTTTAGAGACTATTTTTTAGTGAAAAAAATTGTTTAATAATCAAAATAACATTGTTAGGTGTCAGAACTCTTTGTAGAACTATGTATCTTTTTAAATCCTATAAGAAACTGTGGCTGGAAACTTTTTTAGACAAAGTTGGCCCTGTGTGAACTTGACGTCTCAGTTTGAATTTTGGGTTTCTTGGCTTTAATGGCCGGAACTATTTATTTATCCTGTATAGAACTATAGAACTATTGAAAATAAATTCAGAACTCTCATTATTTAATGAATTTCCACCAAGTGAGACGCTATCTTCAAACACACAAATTGTTTGTGAATATATTTTTGTTATATGGACATATTCCAGTCTTCTTGAATCCATTAATTATGTTGTTGGGAATTGATGCCAAAGGCCAAGCAAATTTGACAATCCCTGGAATATCATAGACGGACATGATTTTTCCAGGATTATTACGCATCGAGTTATCTTTTGCAACAGCACAATAACTTTTGAACGGTCCATAGACACTGACATCTAATGGTTGTAAGCGATGAGTACAATGAGGAGGAAAAGAAAGCATTATGACCCCATTAGATTTTGCTTTTTCAATAACGTTTATGTCGATATGTGAAGAATGATTGTCAAGTAACAACAAAACTGACTCAGACAGTTTTTATCTTCTAGTCTTCTCGTATAACAGCTTCAGCAGCCTTACGCATAAGAAGGCTCAATAGAAGTGTCCCTTCCGATCTTTCGTTTATATGTTCGCATCCTAAAAACACAGCAGGAACTATTTACACATTTGCAGTTGGGCAAGTAGTTATGGTTACAATATGCCCCAAGTTACGATAACAACTAGCCCCTGTCGACACATGTGGCAATTCGTGAGATTATTCTGCTTATGTATTGAAATAGTCTAATAAATACTAATGCAATGTTCTTAAATGTTATTTGATCCATAAAGACGAAATAATAAATGATATCGACGTTAAATAATTGAAATAGACCAAAAAATAATGACCGAAAAATATTTACTTTACGTAGTACGTGACTAGGCATTGCTTGCAACTATACGATTCACTGTCGCGGACACTACTGAAGTGCACGACGGAATAACGTGATCGACTCACACAGCGGAAACAATTGAAAACACAACGCTATTCCTTTTCATTTTGAAAATATAACCGTCGGAGTAACTTACCCCCGGAACTTTTAGCCCCGGTCTCCCCTATTGTAACTTTCAAGCCTTATAACTCGAAAAGTACTTAATGAAAAATAACTTTATTATAGTGTTTTGAAAAGCTCTTGACACCAGCTATTGAATTCTGGCATCAAAAATATGTTCCATTTAAAAAAATCGATGTGACCTGGCCTTGGCGACGCCAAAGGTCAAATCAATGGTACCTTTTTATGTCTCCCTCCGAATCACACAACTTTTGTTTGAAATATTTTTCCGTATTTACCACAGTTTTCGAGAAATCTTAATGCATTATTTAAAATGGGACACCCTGTATAGAATGTCAACACGTGTCAAAGTAAGTTGTATGTACGAAGTAGCTCTGGTTCATAGATCGCCCATGGGAAAAATAAAACGATAATTCGATGTTATTGGTATCCTATTAACGACATACAATTCATTGATGTTTGCTGCCTTCTCATGCTCGCAGTCATGATTAAACGAGCACGATAAACAAATTCCACGTTCATTTAGGCGATTTATGTTTGATAGAAGTGGCTCGTTAAAGCGAATATTATTTATCTTTGTTACTGTAGCGGGATACCTGCGCTACGAAGCGCGCGCCAGAGAGAGGAAGAGAAAAAGGGGGAGAGAGAGAGAGAGAGAGAGAGAGAGAGAAGCGACATTTATTTAGCGCTCTGGGACAAGTCCTCTCAAGCGCTCTAGCTTTCTTATATTTTATATCCTTGTGATAATTTACAATAATGCAATTTGCAGTACAACTATTATACAATAGAAATACATATCATAAAGAGTATATAGACATTATATAGAGAATAAATTAAAAATATACTTATACTCATATACGCGACAGCTTGAAACTATGCATCTTCTTACATGCTATTTACAATTTAAGCTATAATCCAACATACATAGCACGTCTGCATATAACAATCTAACAATTTTAAAACTATTTATACATGCGTTTTCAATTTAAAATTATAATCAAGCAATTTTAAGAGCTTTAAGACAATTTGTTCATGCATTTTTAGTTTAAACTAATATCAAACATATATCTTACATCTGCATGTAACAATTTTAAAAGCTGTGAGTTAATTCATTCATGCATGCAAGCATAGCAGACTGAAAAACCAATAAAAGTTAAAAATAAAAATAAAAGTAAAGATAATGGCTACGTTTACACCGTGCATTTAGGCCGCGGCCTATATAATAGATGTCCTTGTTTAACCTGTAGATTAAACAAAGACACCTATCGTATGGGTCGCGGACTAAGCGCACGGTGTAAACGTAGCCATTAGCCATCTTTTCGACCCAGGAGCAAATGCGCATATAGACGCTTAAACTCAGTAATAGTTTTGGCCCTTCTTATATTATGTGGAAGGTTATTCTATATAATTCAACGGCAACAGAGCGAAAAGATCTCTTCAGTATCTCCGTACGACACTGCGGCGGAGAAAGCAAATTTATAGAGGCCCTGGTAGTCTTCGATATCTCATCCGCTCTGCGCGATAGTTCGGAAAAAAGAAACCCTGGTCTTTGAGTTCTGACAATGTTAAACAAAAAGCAGCAGATTAAATATTGCCTCCTGACTTCCGGTTTAAGCCAATGCATCCTCTGATAATACGGCGTGACATGCTTATCAAGCCTTATGCGACATATGAATCTTATGCATGCATTCATTGCCCTATACAGCACAAGATTCTGTTCAAAAGGAATATTTGTTAATGCAACGCAGCAGTAGTCGAAGTATGGAAAAATCAAGGTTGTCACCAATTTAGACCTCAGCTCTTCAGGAATTATATGAGAGCTTATTTTCAATCGATATAATATAGCTCTAACCCTCTTCGTTACTTGTGTCACATGTTCTCTCCAAGATAGATTATTTGTAATCGTGACTCTAAAGTATTTGACGTGTGTCATAAAAGATACACCTCCTCCCCAATCATTAAGCTCGAGAGAGAGAGAGAGAGAGAGAGGGGGGGGAGGAGGAGGAGGAGGAGGAGAAGGAGGAGGAGGAGGAAGAGGAGGAGGAGGAGAAAGAAGAGGAGGAGGAAAAAGAAATTTGTCAACCAGAAAAGTTTGTCTAATTTCTGAACGATCTAAAATCGTCGTAAAATAATTTCTGAAATAAAGTATTTTATTTATTAATTTATAAAGGAAAGTCGTGACAATGCGATGGGATGATCTACATACATATGCATGTATAGGCATATGCTGTAATAGACATATCGGGAGAAAATTGAGCGGAACTGTCCATCTTCATCTGCACGCTTAATTTGACATGATATTATTTTTAATTAACAAAAAGTACCGAGTCAGGCCAACGCTAATTAGGTTTCAATTATTCACGAATATCCGTTTATCGCGAAAGAATATTCGTATAGGCATGCGTAATGGCAATACGTTAAGTTGGTAAAAACTGTGGTCATGCTCTCGCGAAACTTTGTTAACAAGTGATAAGGAGGGTAAGATTCGTCGCGCGGAGCGAGATAATTATGGAAGGAAGAGAAGCGATGAGCGGTGAGAGAGAGAGAGAGAGAGATGCATGTCATAGCACCGCACCGCTTCACTGTGCAGATATCAGCGAGAAAACGCTGGCGAGATTTCGCCGTCATAATTCGACAAGACAGGACGCCGCGCCCGCGCCGTGTCGTAATTCGACAAGAACAAACGACGATGCTGGAAAAGAGAGTACTTTGTGACGGCGGCGTCGGTGCAGGCGTCGACGGCGCGGCGTCGCGTCGCGTCGGTACAGTGACAACTGTCTGCCGTGCCACGGGCAATTTGTGCGTCTAGACGCGTCCTTGTACGCATGTTACGATGCCGTGGCTCCGACTCGCACGTTGTGATTCATCGTAACGAATTTAGACTAACTCGCGCGATAGGCATCTCGCATGCATCTCGTTTTCTCGCTTTGCTCGTATCGGCGCGCACAAAAATTTCATACAGACGAACGAAATTCTGCGATTCCGTTCCGATCAAGTAGAGCCCACTCCCTTCTCCCTTCTGCCGACCTATATGAATTATGACATATATATTATACATTGCAATATATACGCGTAGGTTGATGCGCGGCAATTTATTGTCACGTACGTTTTACGAAACACTTAGAATAAAGTTATTTATTTAGCTATATATCCTGTATATATATAACACTCAGTTTGCTGTAACAACAGATTAAATTCTTGATAATTTGTGATTATGTATATATATATATATATATATATATATATCTTATTAAGAGAGAGAGAGAGAGAGAGAGAGAGAGAGAGAAACTAGGTTATATCTTTTATATTTGGTAAAGTATAGATTGACAAATATTTGCAAACTGAACATCGGATATCTTTTCCGATTGACATTTCTTTGCAATCAATGTCCTTCAGATGCTATAACATCCAAAAATAGTACAAAAGAGAGAAAGAGAGAGAGAGAGAAACGCGGAACAGATTACATTATTATTTCCAGGGCGCGCGCCATGCGCGCGTACAAAAGACAAACAAACGTAAAGAAAATCTGATGAGAATTCTAATGATGCGGAGACGATACACGTCGACAACTTTAGGATTGGCGTCTGTGCAGCAAGAAGACGTTAACTGTTCTCTTCGTCGAGAGACCGTCTTTAAGAACGGTCGTCGTCTTGGCTGTCGTAATCGTCGTCGTTGTGCTGCCGACGCCGACGCCGACGCCGACGTTGTCATCGTCTTCGTCTCCGTATTACTCTTTAATCGCGAAGGCGCCGTGGCGTTTTCGACTCTGGCTGGGTAAATACGCGTAAATTTTGTTACGATAGTTAGTGGATTCAGGCCGCGCCTATCAAACAACTTTTCATCGTCTCACGCTTTTCGTTTGTTTCTCGCATTAAATGTGCCTGGCGTTTTTACCACTCGTATTATTCCTCTGCCCGCTCTTTGGCGACACTATATGCAAACGAAGATAAATAAGTATTTGGACTTGAACAATAATAAGCCATCGATCACAAAAATGTCACGATTGATCGAACGGCACCGATCAAGCGAGACATTAAAGTTAGTATTAACCTAGCAATATCTTGTTTTTTACTTTTTTAGCATGTCGCACTATATAATGATCTTATATCAATAATTTTAGCTGCAAAAGAATATCTTATACTCTGTGTGTCTCTGGATAAATATACGCTCCAATTTTTATTTTCACCATGGAAGGAAGAATTGGACATTTGCTAGTTTACGAAAGATGTACATATATATAGTATGCGCTATATAATTAAGGCCAATTGAGGCATGTCAACGATCCACATTCAACGTCACAAGCGAAAAAAGAAAGGAAGTCCCAAAAGAGTCAAGAATTTGTCTCAGCAGCGTGTCGTCCTGTAATTGTAAATCATGAAACGACCGTAGCGCAACGTCCGCAATGCGACATTGCAGTACCATGTACATAATATATATGATATGAATAGACTACCCCTCATGACGCTCATGGACACGATTGGCCGCGCGCCGCATCGGCGTCGATTTAATGAGGATAATGTGTCGAAGTAGAACGAAAGAAATTCGGTGCGGCGCGGCGGAAAGTATTAGTCTCAACACCTGCACGCGACGCGTTAACTCTCAAAGGCAAGCCGTTCCGTCGCGCATGCACACCATCAGTGCACACGACAACGAAAATAAACGGCGTCGCGCCGTCTACTATGCGCGACCCGCGTCACCCGCGTCACCCGCGTGATGTCTACTCGCGCTCACGGTTCACGGCTCACGCTCGTCCTCGAGTCCATTTATTAATCTATTAAATCTATTTTATCGCATCGCGCTGTGTTATAGTGTTTCCTCGTTTAGTCTATTTTATCATATACATATGTATTTTACGATTTAATTCTTTCCGCGCGCCATGACACGTTGTACAGTTCGTCATAATCGCCATCCGAATTCGACATTTGCAGACATCTTGTTGCGCATCAATATCTTACATATACCAAGTTTATACCAAGTCGATCTTGCCGTGTCGTGACCGAAGCATGGCTGAGCATGGCAAAGCGTTCTCCAGATTTCACAATAGATATATACGATTTTCATTTCTTTGAGAAGGGCTCATAGTTTTCTGTAGGAATCGTGGCGATGGACTGGATGGACAGGGAGTGACACGCAGGGTCGGTTGGGAAATTTTTTCGGCCCGAGTTTTGTATCACACCGACTCACACATAGTTAAACACACAGATACACACACACACACACACAATCAGAAACAAAACGAAATATTACTTATAATATTATAGGCAAAGGATTGTAAGAATTATAGCTTTTTATTTAATTATATGGTAATAGCTGTAATTACAATAATTTTTTTATTTTATGATTATAATAATAATTTACTAAGATAAGAACTTTTCTGAGCAAGATTGTCAATAATATTATCATTGTCTAATGTGAAAAGAATATCCTTTTTTATTGACATCAAAAGAAACACATCTAAATGTTCTTGTGACAGACAATTTCTTAACCTATTTAATATATTATATATTTTAATTTTGAAAATGTTGTTTATTGCGAAACGTGGGCGCGGGCAGCCGACTTTTTTTTAGCCGTACAAGCTTTTCCGTAACGCATTACATTGCGTTCACTATTGACCGAAACTTAGATTCGCACATAATTTTAAACTTTAATCAACGTACAGACAAAAAATGTAACGTAACATAAAATAATGCTACGTTATATTTTTTATCAGTGTGTTGAATAAAGTTTAAGATTACGTATGAATTTAAGTTTCGGTTAGTACTTAACGCAACGTTACACGGAAAAGCTTGTATGGTGGCCCTTAGACCCATCGGCCCATATGGCCCTGTCTAAACCGATCCACCGAGTTTTTCTTGGTAGCTCGCCGTTCCAATTCGAGCCTGGTGATACGTGTAGTCATCCACGAAAATATTACGAGTTTGAGTTTATCATTTATCGATCCGGAGATCGCCGATCAGACCCGTCAAACTAATTCATTTTTCTTTAGGATATACATATATGTATAATTTATTACGATTTAGCCAATATCCGAACTTGACCTGATTCAATGAAATTCCACGAATGTCCGATGCTTTGTCGAACCTTCCATAGAAATTTCGAAAACCTTTACGAAATCTCGATCCCTTACAGGTAAACCAATCACGTTGGAACTATTGTTAAAGATAAAGATCGTTCCTCTTCTTTTTCTTTTCCATGGTAGTAGTCAATAATGTTTGCATGTACGTGTACGTCTATATATATATATATATACAAGGTGGCTCAACGAAAACGAAACAGACTGTATAACTCCTACAAAAATGATTTTTCGAAAAAACGTAAAAACATATTGATTTATATTGAAAGGGGGACATCTTTTGACGTATATATAATTCTTACTCTTAACTTCAACCTCCTAAGCGGGGGTGCCAATTCCTAAAAAATTTCAAATGGAAAGGGGGATCAAATGATACATCATTAGAAAGGCCTTTTAATTCCCTACATTCTTACGTTTGATTTTTTAAATTCGATCAATTCGTTCAGAAGATACAGAGTGTTCAATTTAAAACAAACAAATCTTCATATCTTCGAACTTTTTCTTTATTATCTATCGAATCAGTTCATTAATAAGTTGCAAATGATGTCTAAATACGTACCATCGTGTAATTTAGCGTAGTAATTGTTCGAAATGTTGACCACCGACTTCCATACAATAATAGAGATTCTGCTCGAAATGTTGTCGCACATTCTGGAGCATTTGTGGGGTGATTTGACGGCATTCGTTGATGATATGTTGACGTAAATGTTTTAAAGAAGCTGATTATGTCGCATAAATTTTACTTTTTAAGTGACCCCACAAAAAGAAATCCAATGGCGACAAATCTGGGGATCGAGGAGGCCATTCAATAGGGCCTCTCCTTCCGATCCAACAACCCGGAAAAGTTTTATCCAAATACTTACGAACGAGCCGTGCATAATGCGGAGGAGCTCCGTCCAGTTGGAATATCAATTGATTTTCGAGATAATGCTCATCATTCTCGATAATATTAGTTAACGTTGGATCAATGATGCCTTCCAGCAATTCTAAATACATATCTCCAGTCAAATTATGAGATAGAAAAAAGGGACCGACTATACGATTACCAAAAATGCCAGCCCAAACATTTAATTTTTGTGGGTATTGGGTATGGATTTCATGAAATATCCTCGGATTAGAATCTGCTCAATTATAGCAACAATTATGGCGATTCCATACCATTTAGAAAAAAAGAACATTCATCGGAAAAACAAATTTGGATTATTTGTCACCATTTATGACCTCACAAAATTGCAAACGACGGTCAAAATCGTCTTCATTCACTTCCTGTAGCAACTTAATTTTATATGGATGAAATTTGTGGTGTTTCAAAATTCGTTGAATACTAGTTCGACGAACACCAGATACAGCAGCCAATTGCCTTGTACTGAATGTAGGATCGACAGCAACATGGCCCAAAACCGTCACTTCCACCGCTTCATTTTGGTTTTTCACAGGTTTTTCAACATTTCGTTTTTTATTAGCTGCGAATCCAGTCTCTTTAAATTTTATCACTAACTCTAAGACATATTTGCGATTAACATGTTTATTTGCATGTCGTTGATTAAACAGCTCAGCCGTTCTGTTAGCACATTCATTATTTCCAAGGAAAAGTGCAATTAATTCAACTCTTTCTGCAATCGAGTAAACCATAATGAAATTCTCTTGTCGCTCACACTAGGGAGATACTGCACGGCCTTGCTTTAAGATTACACTGAGGAAAAGATATGCCTCGTAGGTTATTAATAAGTATTAAAAATACAAAAGAAAAAATCATAACATTAGAGCATAGTAGAAATAATATCACATCGTTACTTCTATTGTGCTCTAATGTTTTGATTGAAGTTGATGGAAGTCGATAGTCAACATTTTGAACAATACTATGCTAAATTACATGGTAAGTATTTAGACATCATTTGCAACTTATTAATGAACTGATTAGATAAATAATGAAGAAAAAGTTCGAAGATATGAAGATTTGTTTGTTTTAGATTAAACTCTCTGTATCTTCTGAACGAATTGATCGAATTTAAAAAAATCAAACGTAAGAATGTAGGGAATTAAAAGGCCTTTGTAACGATGTATTATTTGACCCCCCCCCTTCCCATTTGAAATTTTTTAGAATTTTTTAAAAATTGGCACCCCCGCTTAGGAGATTGAAGTTGAAAGTAAGAATTATACGTCAAAAGATGTCCCCCTCTCAATAGAAATCGATATGTTTTTGCGTTTTTTCGAAAAATCATTTTTGTAGGAGTTATACAGTCTGTTTCGTTTTCGTTGGTCCACCTTGTATATATATATATATATATTTTACGTCGTCTCTTTCGAAAGATATATACGTCGTCTCTTTTGAAAGATATATACGTCGTCTCTTTCGAAAGAAAGTACGGGATCGACTCGAGAGAAAAGACTACGACTGCACGCAGCACGCAATCTGCGGGACAGATTTCGTTACTCCTGTTGCGCAACATAGACCTCATGCCTGACAAGGTACCGATGAGGGTGCCAAGAAAACCAAAAACGCCAAGTAGTTCTTCCCGTCTTCTCGGAAAATCGTCTGGCTACGCGGTAGATATTTGTGGATGTGGACGACGCATACTTGGCAGTAACGGACGGATCTTCTATCGTGTCAAATCATTTTCCCCTAGCCTGCACAGTGTCCTTCCCGATAAGGATGAGAGAAATCTTTTCCAGATACATTCCTTCGTTGAATTTTACCTATAGAAAATCTCGCAGTATAGAAATGCGCAAGCTTCCATCTCTCGAGGCAAATTCGGAGACAAATGAATAAATCAGCTTGACTTTTGAAACTCTCGATCGTTTCAACTTTTAAGTGACTCGAGGTTAATTCGAGTATGGTTATGGTTGCGTAGCACCAAGAAATAATTAAATATTTCGCACAAATTTCAAAGATTGTATTAAGAGCAGCGGTACACACAAGTTTTATGTCATCTATTGCAGACGATAATAAACTCATGCGGCTTTCTTCCTGTGAATTAACGATACTCCTTTATCTCTGCATCGCCCGATACAATCGAAAAAAGTACTCCATATCTCATTTATAGTCGGGCACAACTCGATCTCTCGTCTTGTGTAATACTTAACACTCGCGATCTATGTCGACTCCGTCAATCGCTGATTAAAACTGGCGTAATATTGCACGCATTCTTCGTAATCCGATTCTTTGATTCGATCGCGTCTTTCATTAACGTCTTCGCTCGTAACACGAGGAAGCTCTGGCTATGTTTATACCGTGCATTTAGGCCGCGGCCTATACAATAGATGTCCTTGTTTATCCTGTAGATTAAACAAAGATACCTATTGTATAGATCGCGGACTAAACGCACAGTGTAAACGTAGCCAATCTCTCTCTCTCTCTCTCTCTCTCTCTCTCTCTCTCTCTCTCTCCTCCTCCTCCTCCCTCAAATCATCTCGATAGTCTCCTTCAGGAAATTTCTTTATAGCTATCTGAGACTATTTCTTGACGACATTGACGTCATTATAGGAATCGACAACAATCGGCAGCGATTATCGACCGAGTTGAAATTCCAAGAAAGATGCGACGTAACTCAGTAATCTGCTCGGAACCTACCCGCATATTTCGTTACGGAATACGGACACATGCTTCGTCACCATGATTCTTTTTTCTCCCGCCGACCGTCTCGTCATGTCTCGCCTAGTCCTAGCTTAACCTAGTGTCGTATTACGCATCTGTTGCGCTACCTAACGTTATCATTGTGTTGCGTGGGCGCCCTTACGTAAACGATCGACTTATTTGCGCTCGTGTGACTGGGAAAAAACACGAGAGATAGGACATTATGATGATATTCAATGACAATACTCTTGAGTCCCATACATAATAAAAACGACAAGCAAGTGTCTTTGGGAGAAAACGTTTAAAACTACATAGATTTTTTCGGGATTCAGGAGTCTTTTTCTGGCTGCGCAACAATGCAACTTTCTAAGTAAGAAATATAACGAAGAGATAACGCGAAACGAAGCAGGCTTTTCGTCTATAGCTTCGTCATCTAGTTTGTACGGACAAATACCTCATATACGTGATTTAAACGATCAAAATTTAATTCCAAAGAATTATACAAATATACAATATCCTTATTTATATATTTGTTGCTCAAGGTTTTACAAGTATACAAGAATTTATTTTTACACATTAAGTCCGGAATAATTAGTGTGTCCGATGAATACAAAAATTTATAATTGATAATAAGATTGAAAGACCGCTAATGTTAAACATAATACTTTAAATTAAGAAGCGCCATAACGGTCAGAACGTTAAGATGTTGAACTATTGTAAATTCATTTAAATGAATTAATTTCATTTATAATTGAGCTCCAAATTGTATTTATTCAAAATTTTCACATAAAAAAATATAATCATATATTCATTCAAAATTTTGGGTTTTTAAAAAATATTTATTCATATATATAAAAAACTATGAATATTTAACGAGTATTCATATTCATTCAAACAAAATATAAACTGATAAAGAAAGCTCCAATAAGCAATCGTTATCCCTTATACCTATAATCCTTTGATAACTTTAAGTAAAAAAATGAATTTTATTTATTTTTGTCATAGTAATATTCAGATTTTATGAAGGAAACTCAGAAATTTTGAAAAATATTTTAGAAAGCAATACGTTCTTTATTTATAAATATCTATTTGATAGAGCGCTACACATATTCCAATATAATTTCGGTTACATCACAGTAATGTTATAAACATTTTATAAGATATCTCTCTTAGACAGGTCCTTCATTATGGTCTATGGACATTAAATTCCGAGATATATTATTTATTCTCAATGAAAATGTCTCTTTGTTTAACTTATATGTTAAACAAGAACGCATTTCGTATAGGATTGAATAGGTCGCGAACTAAGCGCACGGTGTAATCGTAGCCATTGTTTTTATAGATTTGTTTTGTCTTGCAGGCTTGCAAGCTTTGTGCAGATAATGCAGAGTAAAAGTGAATACGAAACGAAAATATTCGTAATCATATGAAAAAAATATTCATTCAAATGGAATGAAAAAGTATTTATTTGTTTCTTGACGAATAAAAAAGAAGTGTATTCGAATGAGTATTTTCATTCATTTTTTATTCATTTATTTGAATATTAGGTGTATTCATCGGACACACTAGGAACAATAGGGAGGATCTTTCGACGGAGAGTTAACAATTCTTTAACCTAATATCTTCCAAATTTATAATACTGCCAGCGCTGAAATCTACATATAGGATATATATACTAGTTTGCGTTATTACGTGTACTTACTATAATTTTCAGTATTAGTAGTTAATTTTGGTAAACAGCCTAATTCTCACACGCTGCAGCGTGTCAACATTTGATAATTCTCATCTTATCGAAAAAATAAATCGGAAATAGATATCTATATTACTGCGTGCAGGCATCGCGCCGTACGAAACGCTTCATAGGATAGGTAAAGATATATATGGTATATCCTTCTTTATCTTTATATATCTCGTGCGGACGTATCTCGGAATTCATCAATATGTGCTCAAGATAGATCAACGTCTTACCGTGAATTTGAATATATATATATATATATATAGCGATCTCGCTTGACAAAAAACTGCGTAGTCTACCATAGTTTCTTTCCGGAAGCGAAATGACGCAATTCGGATCTTGGGATGGTCATAGACCACAGGCCACAGGCCACGGGTGGTCACCACGGTTGCCAGGTCTCCAGATTTCGACTGGAGACTCCAGTTTTCAGGACCAATCTCCAGTTCTCCAGCAGACGGGAAAAATCTCCAGTTTTTCGTTCGCGTGGGGTATTTATTAATTGCATATTTAAATTACGTGGAAATTAATAAGAAAATCTATGATTATGTTCGCAGTTTATGTTATTTTACGAGTAATAAAAAAGTTTGTAATTCTGTTCGCACTGTATGTAATCTTGTAATTATTGTAATAATAATAAAAAGGTCTCTGTGATTGTGTTGACACTTTATGTCGGTCAAATATTAATGATAAAAAGAAAGTCTGTAACAGTGGTCGCAAAACACGAATTAAACCCTGCGCTTTTTTTCTCTTTTTTTTTTAATGAAACAATCGGCAGGCCTCCAGTCGAAATATGAAATCTTCAGCGCATGGAGAGCCCCTTCGAGCTCCAGCCGTACAGTGCTCGGGACCCGACAACCATGGTGGTCACGCATACGCCTCGTTCCACACCCTCTCTGTAAAGGAGATCTTCCTTCTTTGCTCCAATCGATTGCGAGAATATGTACCTATTTGTATATGTCATGCGATGAAGAAACAATCTGTTGCAGTTACCTGGAGAGAAAAGTCTAACAATAAATCAATAAATAAAAGTAGGGCTACGAGCCAGTTACAATATAAAGAATATTTAATAATCATACGAACGATTCGACGCCGATCGGGTCATTTTCAATGTAAACACAAACAATATTACATAAATTGTCAAAATATTCGGTCAAATTATAATATCCAGTAAAACACGTCGGTTATTTCCGTATTCCCTATTATTAGATATGTGCGATCCATATGTAAAAACATCTCTTGACCGATATGTAAAAGTGATCTCATCTCACTTTTCAAAAATCTATAATCTTGTCGTAATGATGTGAGTCAGACGTCGAGAGACGATATCGCCTGACATCGTCGAGGATACATGTGTTCTCTCCAATATATCGTATCATGGCTTACCTTTTATTATATACGACTTAGTTAATTTTGCGTTTTTCTCTCGGCGTCTGACTCACATCATTACGACAAGATTATAGATTTTTGAAAAGTGAGATGAGATCACTTTTACATATCAGTCAAGTGATGTTTTTACAAATGGACCGCACATATCTAATAATACGGAAATAACCGACGTTTTACTGGATATTATAATGATTCTTCACGAAAAGCACGCATGCTTAGCGCTTTTTTTACCTTTTTTTAAAAAGGTAAGTTTGTATAAATAACAAGAAAGTACCATTTGTGTTTTACTTTTTAATAAAACTTATTATTAAAAATTTTATAGGATTCAACTTTGCGCCAGTTGCTGATATCAAATCTTTTATACTAATTCATAAAATTTTATGGAATTTAACTTGGCGCCAGTTGTAATAGTACCACTTGGATTTTATTTTTTAATTGTAGGTATATCATTGGAATTAAGTAAATAAATGTACTAGTTTAACTTGGCGCCTGTTGTTGATATCAAATCTTTTATACACATGATACATATCATTAGTTTATTTAGGTTTTATAATTTGACCGAATATTTCGACAATTTATGTAATATTATTTGTGTTTACATTGAAAATGACCCGATCGGCGTCGAAACGTTTGTATGATTATTAAATATTCTTTATATTGTAACTGGCTCGTAGCCCTACTTTTATTTATTGATTTATTCTGATTGAGCCATATTAATAATTTATTCTAACAATAAAATATAAAAACAGATCTATAAAATATGCGAGAGAAATGATAATAGAGCGATGAAATCAAACTAATCTAAACGTTAGGATTGATGGTAATTGTCGACATTTTATAATTCTCCCGCAATTTCTACAGGCATCTACATATGTATAACACCATATAGGAATGTCGACGCACGCTATTCAAGTATATATAGTTTTAAAAAAGCCGCTTTTTTCAAATTGCTGGAAAAAAAATCGGAAAAATTTCGGTTTTTTTCTGAAAAATTGGTTTTTTTGGAAAAATTTCTGTTTTTGCTATGTAAAAGACATAATAAGTAACTTCTAAATTTCTTTATAAAATTAATACGATCTATGAAATTATGTAGCATTATTTTTATTAAAATTTTTTA
>NW_017256051.1:2127874-2128247 GCF_001594055.1 Mycetomoellerius zeteki
AAATCATTATAAAATTTATATGAAATCTCTATGCATAATCCGATAATTACATATAAAACCATGAGAAACCATTGTATAATATTAAATAAAATCGTATATTTTACCAAATTACTTCGTATGTAGTGAAAAAAATTATTTGTAATCAGATGAAATCATATGAAATCATGTAATCTGTGGAACAATATTTCAGCTAGTGGTTGCTCCCTCGAGTTTGCCACACTCCGGTCTAGTGAACTCCTGAAGTGTTTCTTTGTAGTTTATTTTTCTTCAAATATTTTGTTACGAATTCAGTTTAAATCCAAATTATTTTCTAGACCTACTATTATCATATAAACATGATGTTTGGATTCTATATTTTTAATTCTTACATTAA
>NW_017256051.1:2128333-2160827 GCF_001594055.1 Mycetomoellerius zeteki
TATACGCAATTATTTTCTTTACGGAAAGAACCGAGAAGCAAACGTGATAGGTTTTACGAACACGCGTGAATTTTTCCAAAATGAATTTTTCTACCCTTGAGAAAAAAACCGAAAAAATCCGCGGAAAAATTGGAGAAAAATTGGGTTTTTTCCGATCCTTTAAAACTATATTCAAGTATATCTTATTAATTGTTACTATCTTTCTCGTCGCGCAGAGCTTCTTCAAAGCCATATTATATATATTATTTATATAATATTAGATATCTATTAATTATATCGCATATGTATATTATACTCATTGCATACGCTACGCTGCAGTTGGTAAGCTGAATTATGATTGCACGTGCGCATCAAATTGGATGATTTACTACGCATATGATTGCCGAAAATTTACATGTGACATGCCGTATTGATGATACGACATGTCGCGTCGTGTTGCTTCGCCTATGAGGTGATGCCGACGTAAGCGATCAACTGTCCTGCCATTGGCCGAGAGATCGACAGGCCTCCGTCGAGCCTCCCACATATGTATATGTATACATGCATATGTGTACATGCTCTGACTCACGTACAAGATAAGTGTATAATGTTATCAATCCAACCGATGTAGATGGCAAGAGGAACTAAACTGCGTTTTGTGGACGAGAGCGGGGTCTAATTCTTATATTGTCGAGCAAACATACGGTATGGCATATATGGCACATGGTATCATACGGCGCTGCATCGATGCAGTGCGCGACTGCGAGGATTGCCTCTACTCGATCTGTAGATCTCTACTCGAACGGCACGTTCAAGAGCGTGACCTATGACGAATACGTACTCTACGTCGATTGGTTAAATTAAAAGAATAGGGAAAATTGTCAACGCGCGCGATGAAGAAATTTGTTTGTGCTTTACAAAGCTGGGCTTGAGTTCATTACTACTGAAAAATATCTTAATAACGGCAGAATAACGAGACGATTGTTTCAATGTCAAATTGAAAACGTTCAAGACTTTAGATATCAAGATTTGCTCAATGTAGAGGTTTCATCTATACGGATTAGCTTTTTGTAGCTTTTTGGAAATGTAATTATAACCAAAAGAAAATTCAGTTCACCCGTTGTCGAATTGCTAGAGGAATTTACTAAATTTTCATTTGATATGTAGGTGTAACGAGTTTGATAAAAAACAAAATTAAATTGAAAATGAAAGTCATACGCGGCATCCGTATATGTATATGTATATCTAATAATCTCGTCTTGCGACCAAATCGTAAAATTGCTTGCGGTTAAAAAAATATATATACATATGTGTGACATATAACAATATATAGCATTATTTCGTAGAGACGAATTATTTCATCTATTTTACGTATATCTATATCGAGTTATTTCTACAGAAATTTATTAGTACGCGCGCGCGTACTGATATGAAACTTGAAACTGTTTATAACGTAAACAGAGCGGTTCGCTTATTTGAATTTCGTTTATCTAAGCGATAACGCCTGTATTTTAATACATATTAAAAAACTCGTCGTTGTGTATTATTTATTCTAGATTCCTACGTTTTTCGTCCACAAGCTTTGCTATGTGCTATCTGACAGTTTACCAAGTGATATTACATCAGACGCGCGGTCTAAGGAAAGAAAGCGCGCATTTTAGAAACGCCGCGCCGGCGACTCTGTGACGACGCAGATGTTTTAATCTTTCCCTCTCCCGTTCCTTTCTCACTCACTCGAGCTGATCGATTATTATTGTTGAACGAATCTGACTTGATCGTTTAAGCCACATTTCCTAAAAGTGAGACGAGTATACCCAATCTTCACAACTATATATATATATATGTTTGTGTGTGTGTGTGTGTGTGTGTGTGTGTGTGTGTGTGTGTGTGTGTGTGTGTGTATACATACGTCAAAACTAATTTATGTGCGAGAGTGAAGTAATTTTTTAATACTTTTAGTATTAAAGCGCAAACCGAGCAATATACTATATAAGTTTTTAACAAGTCTAGAATCGCTCTCTTATCAAAGATCCTCTTGGAAGATTGTAAATTTTTAGATGAATAATGATGGGCGATGAGAGAGAGAGAGAGAGAGAGAGAGAGAGAGAGAGAGAGAGAGAGAGATATGGAACTTGATCGACAAAGTGGCAAAAGGATCGAACAAATACCTAGTTGAAAAGGTACGTTATTACAATATTATTAATCGAAGGCGTTTATAATGGAAAATGAAACAATTATCGTGTGTGGTGAAAAAACGTAAATTCAGCAAGGAACGTAAGTTTGCGGAGTGAAGTAAAGTTAAATAGATTCTCTCATCATACGGATCGAGAAACGAATGCAAAAAGCAGAGCAGCGTCAAAGAGAGGCGTCGACACGCGCGCGCGTGCCGACAGCTAGAAAACACCTCGTTTTCCCCGCCATTGAGGCACGTGCTCCACGCGCGTGCACCCACGAGATCTATCGATCTTGCTAATTGTGAGGAATAAACCAACTAATTGTAAGACTAGCGACGAAAGATCGCGTAATTGTCCTATTACACGCATTCGTCGTTATTGTTATTATTACTGTTGTTGTTACTACACCACCACCACCATCACCACCATTATTATTATTATTATTATTATTATTACTACTGTTGGAATTATTAACCAAGTCTAAGCGTAGTTTCCCTCTCTTCTTTTCTCTCTCGTTATTGGTCTCCCTCTCCGTTTCTCACTCTCTTCCTCTCTTTCCTTGTTTCTCTGCCTAAATCTTTTTCCCCTCCCTCGGCTAGCCCAGCCTATATAAACCCCCGGTGACTCGAAAGCATCTTCACTCTATACGAGAAGACAGTCTATGTATAAAGTTCCGAAGACGCGTATATAACTCGGTCACTGAAAAAGAGAGCGAGAGAGAGAGAGAGAGAGAGAGAGAGAGAGAGAGAGAGAGCGCGTGGACAAGCTCGTACGTGCAGTATCCTGAATTGAAACCGAAACGGTATTCTCATCTCCAGTGGAAAAAGACTAAAAAGAGCATCCTCCGACGCGTTTCGTTTCCCTGATCTGATCTCTTTGATCTGGGGTTTAACATCGTCGAATCACTCGCTGCGTTCGTCACGTTAACATCCCCGCGAAACTTGTCTGCAGTTTCTCGGAGGAAACATACGTGTCCGTTTCATTTCGCGCCGCTTGCGATCACGCTGCTGCTCACAGTGTGCACGCTCACGTATTGAACGCGCGCGTGTTTCGCCACGTGCAATTATTAATTTCAACTGATTTCGACATCGACGCGTGCACGAGGATCGAAGACGAGCACGGACAAGTCCACGCCAAGATACTGCAGGCGGTAATATAGTATAACTATATATAAATTCGAGAGGCGCAAGTTTGCGATCATCTCCGAGATCGAGTCGACTCTTCTCGTCGTTGCCTACGTACCACTACGTTACGTACAAATGGAAATGCAGTCGAATCCGCGCGCGAAAGCCAGTTATCACAATAACATGAGAATATTCCTTGTCTTCACCCTCGCCGTTACATTGTGCTACCCAGCTCTCATCGATACGGCGGTGGTCCGTTCCGAGGTAAGATCATCACACGATTGCATTAGTCGATCAACAATGAATTAGATTTGAATGTAAGGAATGTGCGCGCGCGCGACTGCAGGAAAAGAATGAATGAAAATTAAGTCTGACGAATCCAGTTTTTCCTATAATTGCTATTCGGTGATGCTGTTCAATGATGAGAGAGAGAGAGAAGAGGGAAGGGAGAAGCAAGAGAAAACAAATAGCGTTTTCGAGTGTAGTGGAACGAGTTTTAATCTAATCCGGGTCGGATCGGTGACGTTACATGCCTTACTTCGATTTCGGATTGGACGAGGTCATGATACTTTCGGGTCAAACACGGGTTAACCGAACTGAGTCGGATTCAAACCCACTGCACTAGTGCACTCGAAAACGCTAAAAGTTTTTTTGGCGAATAACAATTATAAATTGTGATCCGAAGTGAGTCGTTGAAACGGAAGTCATATTATGTGATCATTGTTCGCGCCTTTCTACGCAACACAGGCAGAGGGAAACAATGTTACGAGGATCTTTTTTTCGTGAAACGTCGATCGTAGAGTTTCCTTTACAATTACACATTCAGCGCGCACACCTAGCTCAAATACACACGTAACACGGCGCAGGCGCGGGCGATTCAACGTACATACATTTTGGCTGTGATGTATCTACATTGTAATCGCAAATAACGTAAAAGTTACAATATTATTATTAGGATGCATTTGGTATATACATATAAAAGACGCGCACACGTAATCGAATTGAACGAATTAATCGCCGCGATTTCAAAGTGCGTCACAAGATTGATCGAATGGTGTCGAAGCCGATGTGATTTCATTTTTTAACTTTGCGTAGTTATCAGATTCTATTCTGCTATTTAGATTCAACAAATAATTTCTCTGTAGTGATATATATATATATATATGCGCGCGCGTGTGTTTGTGTGTATTATACGTACGTACACATTATCGAGCATGCTGACTCGCTAGCGGTTCGAGTAGTTTCATTCATGAATTGAACCTATCGAGTCACGACTCACGGCTTCGAGAATGCCATGCTTGTCTTCTTTCGACATACGAGAATCATTCGCTATTTGATAAATTTTAAATTGAATCGAATGGTATAGGCGATTCGTTGTGACTTTACAATCGTTCTAAATCCCATAATAGCTACGAATGCAAATCGTAGGAAATCGCAACAAGATCATATGACGAATTCCTGGAAAGATATGCAAAGTCTAAAAGCAATTTAATTATATGTAGAAGACCATGGAGCACAATTCTCTCGTTCATTTTATAATTTTAATTACTTGGAAGAATTCAGTATTCACTCGCATGATTGTTGCTTATCAAATTAACATCGCATTGTTATTCGCAATTGCGATCGATTGTATCAACGTTCCTCTGCTTTCCAATAAACGCAAAGTGTACGTCGATCATTTGATTTTGAGACGCGCTTTTGAGTTGCGTGACCAAAACCATGTTAGTTGTATGTTAGTGCGTGTATGTACAATATAATATTATATATACAGGGTGTTAGTTAAGTATGTTGCCATACTCAACAGAGCGATTCTTTGGTTTATTTCAAGTAAAAAAGTCCATATAAACATGTATCCTAAACGGCTTAGTTTCCGAAATACAGGTGAATGTTCGCAAATGTTTGACGAAACGGTAAATTGCGTTGGAGATATCTTCCTGCATAAATATGCCTTGCTTCACGTGAGTTACCATTCGCACAACCGTAAACAAAGTGACAAAGTCAAAGTCAAAGTCACAAAATCAAAAATAGACTTCAGTTCTGATCTTTGAGCGTGTACGTCAATCTTTGAGAAGAAGGCTCGATGGATGTATCATGGCGCAACGTGGACATTTTTAACAATTCATCTAATTGTTTTATTTCATCAGAAGAACTGAAGCCTGTGTTTTTTTTGTTTTTGACTAATTTTTGACTAGTTCAAGCTGTATTTCTTTCAAATAAACAGATTATTACTACACGTTTTTTTATTTCCGAAACTAAACCGTTTAGGACACATGTTTATATGGACTTTTTTACTTGAAATAAACCAAAGAATCGCTCTGTTGAGTATGGCAACATACTTAACTAACACCCTGTGTGTGTATATATATATATATATATGTATATGTGTGTGTATGTGCATTTGTACAAAATTTTTCCTAATTACTCGTGGCCGCATCGAAAGAGAAATAACGATGAAAGATTTTAGAAGAAGACGATAAAATAATATCACACGAGGCAGTATCACGCTTGACACGAGAGGGGCTATCGAGTCCGCGGGTTTGTAGATAGCGCTTGATATTGGCGACTCTTCATTCAAAGAATGACGTTTGCCCATCATTCACTGTCTTGAGCGGTTAACGTCACTGGCGCAACGTGCGTCATTGCAGCATCTTTCTCCTCTCCTTCTTCTCGCTCCTATTCGCGTCAGTTTGCGTTGCCAGAAATGCACGAGATTTCGCAATATCCAACCGCGCTCTTAACTCAAAATTTATCAAAGTCGTCGAGAGTCCAAGTTTTTTTTTCTGTTTTACTATAATTTCCTTTGGAATTGATTAACACGTCACGTAAAAATTTATACATATACAATTGCAATACTGTTGCTATAATTAACTACAAACTACAAATATATATATTTATAGTGCGTGCGTGCGTATACGTACATATACACGCATTATATGGCATATACTATGTGATTGATAACTCTTGAACTAAGATTAATGTTACTGAATAAAGAAAAAAAAAGTATGATTTTTTTTCATCTTTTGACATTTTTGTGAGTGTATATAAGAATTTACGAAGATAGGAAGACTGTTTGAGATGTTTGAATTGGAATGAGAAAACCGAGAGTACGAGAGAAATACCTGATATTTATGATTTATTAAAAATTGTCAAAGAGAATTAAAGTCACGCTAGCTACATACGATGTGATATACATACTTTTTTCCCTCAAATTATCGATTTTGTAGGAAATAGAAAACTTGTGTAATAATTTTATATATGCTTCGATTTGAGTAAAAGCAACACGCGGTATTATACATATATGTATATCTGGTCGATCGAGTCTAGGGGTCCACAATAACTGAATCGTCAAATAAATTATACATATACGTTGTATATACGTTGAATAAATTTAAACATAAAGTTAAATATAAACATCGTATTGTCGCACTAAAGAAGAACGTACGAAACGGTGCGATATGTACCTATATGACCAATAGTTAGAGATTATAACTACAAGAGACGAGGTTTCTCTCGAGACGAGATGCTAGCAACTTTTGAATTTGTACGATTTATTCACATAAAAGCTAAGCGGTATATTTAATTAAATATCAAAATTAACGCTTTCCGTGCGCGCGCTAAGGAAAGTGGAAAATGATTAAGTCATAATGTGAATACGTTTCTAATAATAATAATAATAATTATACAACTCAGCAGTTTGGTATGTTTAATTGCAGAAACAGTTGCAGCGGGTACTGTTACGAGACTTTACAAACGTCAGGATTCCACGAGCTACAGAAGATAGCGATGAGGAAAACGCACCGAGACGAATTTGTCATAATGCACCCTGTGGATGGGCGGTCTACAATCCGTATACGCGTAACATTGAGTATTTCATGAGAAACACGTAAGTGTGTTTAGTGTTTTTTACTATATAGTATTGTATGTATATTACTATTAACTACGATAACTGAGATAATGTTAAAAGCATCTCTTCTCGAGAACAAATCTAGAGCGTAGCTAATACGATAAGATGAATAAATTAGAAAAAATTGCCATTAATTATGAATTTAATTTATGTAAAAATAACCATTTTTTAATTGTAAAACTTGAAAACTATAAAACGTAAGAGAAAATGTTTAGAGAGATACAGATAGAACTAGGATGCAGGACAGGCCTGCAGGATGTATTACGTCCGTAGGAAGAAAGATTGCGAATTACTTATAATTTCTTATATATATGTATATATATATACATATATAAAATAATTCTTCACTTAATTTGTACAGTTGTGAATGCCCGGATGAAAGTTACAAGTGCGTGCGCGTTGGAGACGATCTCTCCGCGAGTGCTTACGTCTACCGTTGCCGCCAAAATACGACAGCGGAGGACATCGAGTCTCCCTCTCCCGATGACACTCTCTGAGACGAGGTCGGCATTCTCTCGTCATCGGTATCTACTTGTACTACGTGTCATCGTGTCACACCAAATCTGCAGTTACCGCCATCGTCGTCGTGATCGTCTTCACGATTCGTCACGACTCCAGCTCTTCGAGTTTCGATAACATCTTTGATACACCGTACATTTTGAATGAAAGTGATCACCGTTTTATTACAAAGAAGATTGTGATCGAACGATTGTTACTCGCGACCGTGCTAAAGTGATCCTTATTATATGTTTTGTCAGAAAGTTGGAATTATTACATTACAGGTATAAACGTACGGCACACTACTATCAGGCGCGACAGCCTGGCCATGCGATAGTGCAGAATACCCTTCTAATTGTCCGAGTTGTTGGATTAACAATTTTACAATTAGGAATAAATTTTTCATACGATACGTGTGCGCGCGCACATACACACACACACACGTATGTAAAAAATGTTACATGTCATAGTTTTTAATACAATATACATAATTAAATTTTCTAATTCTTGGAAACTCGCTCTTGGTCGACGCTTATCGCATATACGATTGAAAACCTAACGAATAGCGGCAATTAAAAATCAATTAATTCATATCGCGTCATGTGGTTTATATATTTTTAATATCTTTATATATTTTCTACTTTTATTTACATTATTGCAATGTGTGATGTATTTCAATTTCAACTTTCATACTCATAGATGTAGTATATCGATTCAAACTCGTTTTCGAGAATCGATTTGTATGTAAAACATATATGCCACACCAATCTTTAAAATTCTCGCTTACTTTTAATTTACTCCTAACATGTAAAATTGTAAAATTGTTTATATTATTACATTTAGTCAAAAAGTAGCTACTTAGCCATTGCGATCAACATACAAATTTCAATCCTCGTTTGATTTGGCAGAAAGCGTAAAATTAAATGCATCAATTTGATATATTTATTAAATGCGTTAAATAGCTATAAAATGATACGGATGAATACGGGCTTTTGACAACATCCGCGATAGCACTTTTCCTTACATTTTCTTACCTTTCTTTGTACTTAACCAAGTATCGCAAAAAATAATTCTCTTTTTTTCGTATAATAATAGTAGTAGTAGTAGTAGTAGTAGTAGTATCGTAGCAATAATAATAATAATAATAATAATTTGATAATAATATAGTATTTATAACGAGAAAACTTATTACGGTCGCTTTATCTGCTACTTGACAATCGTGCGAGTGTCGATATATAAATACAAATATGATTGCAAGTTATTTTATCCGTGACCTTTAGCTTTAATCGCACGGGCAAAGTTGTCGAGCTACAAAACCGTGAACAAAGCAGATCGTAAACCAAATGTAAGCATCGTATCGTACAATCCTTCAAGCGCAATAAGAAGTGAAAATGAATGTGAATCAAATTACAACGTATGAACGTGCATGTACGTAATGAAAAATTTTACACGTAAAATGACATTACCGTTTTTGGTTGATCCATTTGGACATAATTATTTTGAAAGCTATATTGCCGACATATATATATAATATCGTTTACAGATTTTATTTTATTGATAACGTAGCGTGTATGTGTGTGTGTGTGTGTGTGTGTGTGTGTGTGTGTGTATGTCAAAAAAATTCAATTCGAAATTCAGAGCATGCCATGAAGTAAATTTCTCTACAGTATCGGTACATTTAGGTCTCAATCTCGACATGCAGCTGAGACCCCCCACAATTTCTTTTTATCCGGCTAGAACTTTAATCAGTGGCAATTAGTGCCAAGTAAACGTGCCTAACAATAAGAAATAGATCACAAGTATTTCAGTTTGTTGTATTCATACGCAGTATTTCACTTGTGTAACATACAGGAAATGTAAGTTATCTATTATTACGATTAAATATTGATATATCATTGTATAACTATATATTGTCTAATTTTATCATTTTTAATATAATAAAACAAAATTGCAAGGCTTTTTGCGACTTTTCATTTTGCGTAACACATCATTATTTCTCCTCGATATCATATCGCATATTCTTGCAAAAATAAAGCCTGAAACACAATGAAAAATACAATCAAGTGCAAATAATTTTTTACTGTTTATTACGGAGCAAAGGGGGTACTCGAGGATCACAAGTCCTCCTGTGGACATAAATTCCACATTGATGCGATTTCAGGCTTAATCGGTTCTCCGATTTTGAACAAAAATATGTTTAAACGGATATTTTGAAAAAAGTTATGATACAAGCATATACATATAAGAGGAAGAGCAAGCCAAGTTATACATATATGTGTATACGGAGCTATGGAAAAAAATTATCGATTAAAGTAAAACGATAGCTTTTCACTATTTAGTTTATTAATAATTTGTGTGCAAAATATATCAACATTAAATTATTATTTCGAGAGTAGTAAAATTGCCTGTACATTTTTATTTTTCATACACGTATTTAAAAAAATTAGCAATTTTTTGTAAAATACAGTAATATATAGTCAGGAGTCATCAGATATCAGGAAGACCACACTTTTCGTTTCATTCTCGCCTTCTCTCTCTCTCTCTCTCTCTCTCTCTCTTTCATTTGGTGTTGAAATATTAATTGACCGGATAGAAAAATAATGTACAAAGAAAGAAAAAAATAAATGGTGATATGTTTGGTTTAAATTTGTTGACGATTTATTCAGAATACGGAATAAACGGGTGCGTTATGGCTATCCATGACATTTTAATTTAAAGCAAAAATTATTGAAAACTAATTAATTAAGATCGTATCATAAAACGTCTCCAAATAAATTGTCAATTTATCTTGGATTGAACATTTCACCATTTATTTTATTCATACTATCTTATCCATTCTCTCTCTCTCTCTCTCTCTCTCTCTCTCTCTCTCTCTCATTTTCTGCTTTTATTTTGTCTTTTCCTCTTATTTGTCCTCTCTTCTCTCCGTTTCCTTTCTATTTATTTCGCTTATGAGGAAATGCTTCAATAAATATACAACCACAGTGTCTCGTATTATGAAAATTACGGTATGTATAATATATATTACGACTATACATTATATTATGTTATAATTAAATATTTATCTTATATCCTTTTGGCTAGCTTATCCCCTAAGTTTTTCATCGACGATATAATATACATATAGTTACCGTACAGATGTGTTCCGAGAATTGACAAAAATATAACAAATGAACGAGACAAGTATCGCATTCTTTATTAATTTATTAATTGTTAATCGTTTATCACGGCATTCGTGTAACGGACGTGATCATTTTGTTCCCAAATATGAACCACGCACGAACTTTTCTTGTTTTACTAAAAAGAAACTATGTGGCGATTGACGTAATTAGGAGCAAGTTCATTAACGTCTATCTATGTACATACAATAATGTACCATTTCATTGACGACTTATCACATTTCAATTTGCAGATCATACACTAGATTTAAGAATGTGCTGTAAAATATATACTATTGAGAAATCGCATTTTATATTACATTGATATCATACGCTACAAAACAGATATAACAATAACCAGGCATATACGATCGTGCGTGGTGCGCGCGCGCGCGCGTGGAGGTCAATGACTTTCCGGCTAATTTTTCATGCCGCATAAACTTCCAGCACGCTCGGTTCTATCGCATTGTCCAGGAACATTACCGTTTTTACACCTTTAAGATGATTCTACGTTACAAAGTCGGAAGGCAAACAGAAATGTAAACTCTAAAGCTTTCTTTGTACATGTTTATACATGTATGTGTATGTACATATAATGTGCGTGTATATATGAAAAAAAATATATATATACTCATATATGCAGATGTATATATGTACATGCTTGAAAATGTATGTCTAATTACAAATATTTATATATAGATGTATATATACTTATTTCATTAAAGACATAAACGTTGGAAACGTCAACTAAAATAATTTGTTGTTCTCTCGTGTAAACAGTTTGTTATTTCTATAATGTATAACAGTTGACATTTCTAGTTGGATCTCAAACGAAATAAGCATCTATATGTGTATATGTACATACTTGCTAAAATATCGAACGTTACACCAAGGTGTAAGCCGTATCCAAATGTACAGATGTAAAATGTATTAAATTCCGGTCGCGCGTAATACACTAATATTGATATTGTAAAATAAACACGACTTATCGAGTGAGTGTTATAATCTTACAAGAAAATAAAACGAGATACAAGTAGTGAGAGAAGCTGGCAAAAACTGTCTAATTACGAATTCAGTGCGATAGTATTAAATCACTCGCAACAGTACATTATTATACATCGTTGTATATGTGTGTATGTAATACAGGCCTGTGTGTATAGCCAAGAATAAAACTGTGTGCGAACATATAATACAATATGATATAGCTCATATAGCATATAACACATGGACGGCCATTGACTATTTATTCTCTTTAATGTTTTTGGAATCAAATTTAATTCACAGTTCAAACTTTCTTTGAATATCGAGAGTATTGTTTGTACCTGCCTAAGAGAGAGATATAATATAATCATTGCTTTATACAAAACTAAACTTGTATTTCAAAAATTTTTGCTTTGAGTCTTAATCATGCCGGCTGAACGGGCAAAGAATAATTTTCGCCGATAAAAGACTAATTAATTATAACGAGTGTAGCAATATTGAGAAATTTTAAATGACGGTAAGAAATTCCGTCGAATTAGATTAGATGCAAGTCTCTGTCAACAAATCAGATTGCAAACGTTCTACTCGAAAACGATTGTATTGCCGGTAGGGAGAACGTGTCTGATCGTTGTCCGTTACCACTCGTGTCCTATGAGGAATCAAGTTCTCGTATCGTCCCATCAACCAATCTTGACATAACCGATGTTGAACATCTGTGCCGTTTTTGGATATCCATGAGGCATGCCAATGATGGAACTTGGAATCTTTATGCTTCGTTACAGCTGGATGACACTGTCAAATCAAAATATTCTACATTTTTCTTCTTTTCTCTTTTAGTGAAATCGAGCTATGTCAGATATAGCAAGAGATATGGGCCTGTATTCAGAACGCGCTTTTATCTCTGAAATTCTATAATATGCGTAACATAAAGTATAGTATGTTAGCGCGCTAACATCGTTGTAAACGCGTTCTGAATAGGGTCATGAGAATTAATATCAGAACAAGACAAAACTAAAGAGATTATACACAACATTTGGTGTGAAGGAAGTATTCAAAAAATTGTAAACATACCCGTCTAGCACGGTTCATGGAGTTTTGTTTGTAAAGAAATCTGTCCTTATGGACAATGAAGAGCATGGTATAACTGTTGGGATTAAATCTACATTGTGTTTCGTCGGAATTTATCATGTCTGGAGTGTCGCTTGATCTGCAACAAATTTACAATATTGTTACTTGATATGTACAAATTTGATAACGAGACGTTAAGTTATGTGTGTGTAAACGCACGCACGGGGCATTCTCTGTCAAATCGGCCCCCTGCCCATTTCAATTTTTAAGATAAAATTCTATATTAGGGCTTAAAATTTTCCTTGAAATGTCTAGTTTTCAATACCGTATGGCGTTTTTGAAAATTCAAAATGGCCGACCCAAAATGATGAATGACCTGGAATGAAAAAAGACTCGGAAAAAGAATCGGAAAAATTAATGATATTTGTGATTGATCGTGAATAAACATCCACGATGTGATGTAGAGGTCTGATTTGTGTGTGTGTGTGTGTGTGTGTGCGCGCGCGCGCGCGCGCGTGTCAAAACGAATTACATCACGAATAAAAATCAATCCTCTAACACTATATCCACTGGTTATCAATTAAGACATTTGCGTACAAATTTTCAAATCATAATTCGATTATTCTTTTCCTGAGAAAGTACGTCGCGAAAAATCTACGGTAGTAGGAATATTGTTCGTTAAAAATAATTCAGGATTTCTACAGGGTGATAATAAGATAATTTAATAAATGTTGAAGCTTTATATTATCTTATAAGAAATATTACAGAAAACTAATTAGTGTAGTGAGAACAACTTTCATATAGATAGATTGAAAACATGCAAGGGGTGAAAAATTTTTGGCAGTTTTGGATAGCTCCTCAAGAGTTCTAACGATAATTATTAGCAATCAATGCTGTAAAGGCAACACGCACGCACGCACGCGCACACACGCACACGCACACACGCACACAGATCAGCCTCTATATCACATTGTGCACGTTTATTCACAATATCGTTAATTTTTCCAATATATATCTTTTTTCATTCCAGTCGCCATTTTGGGTCCGCCATTTTGAATTTTCAAAAACGCCATAACATCGAAAAGTAGACAAAAGTAGACATTTTAAGAAAAATTTTAAGCCCTAATAGAGAATTTTATCTCAAAAATTGAAATGAACAGGGGGATGGCTGATTTGACAGAGAATGCCTCATATACATATACAGGGTGTCCGAAAAGTGTGGAAACGGTCGAATATCTCGAGAAATACACATCGGATCAGAAATCTGAAAATATCGTATTCAATGTTTTCAAAAAAGCTATCTTTTGACATCTAACATGACCCCCCACCCCCACCCGCTGTGGGTGAAAGAGAGGGTAACTTTAAAATTTTAAATGGGAACCCCCATTTTTTATTGCAGATTTCGCTTCTTCAGAAAAAGTTACATAAATTTTACCTATTACAAACATTTTTTTGATGACAGATGGCGCTGTAATCAGCGAAATTAAAAAATGAGTCTAAAACGTTTAAAATATCTCAAGAAATACTCAAAGGATCAAAAAAATAAAAATGTACGTATTCAATGTTTTCAAGAAAGCTATCCATTGACACAAAAATTCTATCCCCCACCTACCATCCGCTGGGGGTGAAAGGGTAGGTAACTTTAAAATTTTAAATGAGAAAACCCCCATGTTTTATTGCAGATTTCGCTTTTGCAGAAAAAGTCGTATTAACCCTTTAACGCCGAGATGTGCTGAATTTCGACATGGATTTCAACCCCCAACAATTAGCAGAAAAGAACGTAGACAAGTATCGAAAGGTCCATTTGTATGTAATAAGGTATCAGAAACGTGTTCCCGATAGTTAAACTTCGAAAACGTGTACTGTATACAATTTTCATTTTTCGATTTTGAGTTCACAATGGCGCCTATAAGCTCAAAATTTTTCGAAATTTTACGTACGGCGAGTAAATTTGCAAAAAATATGCCCGAATTCGATTGAAACTTGTTACTCGGGGGTTTTTGGGATCGCTGATTACGAATGTGAAGTCAGAATCCAAAAATTCATTTTTTAATTTCGCTGATTACAGCGCCATCTGTCATCAAAAAAATGTTTGTAATAGGTAAAATTTATGTAACTTTTTCTGAAGAAGCGAAATCTGCAATAAAAAATGGGGGTTCCCATTTAAAATTTTAAAGTTACCCTCTCTTTCATCCACAGCGGGTGGGGGTGGGGGGTCATGTTAGATGTCAAAAGATAGCTTTTTTGAAAACATTGAATACGATATTTTCAGATTTCTGATCCGATGTGTATTTCTCGAGATATTCGACCGTTTCCACACTTTTCGGACACCCTATACATGTACATGTATATACATAAAGTTAGTTATAAATTTACATACCGTGTATATACGTATCGAATGTACTTACTCTGCGACTTTGTCCGGATGATTAGCATTAAGCGAAGATGTTTTCCCTCTCATTAATCTTGCGGCATGCTTTCGATACGACTTAATATTACGACAGAGAAATGTGGGTTTACGTCCTGCTGAGGATCTGCCTGAGGAACCCCAAGTATTTCCGTCAATCTACAACAATCATGATATATCATTATTTGTAAGAGTATTTTAACAGCTGCAAGCAACTGAATATATATGAAATAAACTGAGAGAACCTTAAAGACATTATTTTTAAATGATTTATAAAGAATTAAATATCATAAAGGTCGAATTCTATATCCACGCAACACACTCGTGGATAAAATGAGCTAGGATAAGGCGAAAAACCCGTTTCGTGTGTCCGTCCAAAATATACGCATATCGTCTCATGTTTCAATACATTCTATTTACGGGCAGAATGAAATAAATGTGAATAAAGTGGCATATATTTTTTAAAAGCATAAAGTGAAATTTAATACAAATAATCTTAAAGGCTCTAAACAGATTTAGAAAAATAAATTGTACTACAACTCTCTCTCTCTCTCTCTCTCTCTCTCTCTCTCTCTCTCTCTCATAAAAAGAGAAATTAATGAAACGTACGTATTGAATGATAAGCTTGTTCCGATTATTAGAAATTCAATTTTATATTTGTCGTGCGCGTTTAATCGTGCAAACGAAAGAAAAAGGAAAAATAAGACAAAAAGGAATCATGTACGTATAACTATCAGCACTCTGATTACTGTTTCGTTACATTTTCCTATTTCTATAGTGACATATTATATAACACTTAATAAAAAATAAATCGAGAAGCTCTACTTTAAATATTAGTTACATCATATGTAACATTGAAATTTTTATTATTAAAAGAAATATAACGTGATAGACTTGAAACATTTTTATTTATTAATATTTACTTATTTTGTTGTATAGGAGGGAATAAGTGAGTGAACAAAGGAGAGAGGGGGGAAGAGAGAGAGAGAGAGAGAGAGAGAGATGTACACGTGTAAATAAAATATAAAATTTATAAAAGTCATTCTGTCGTTTTAAACTTGGTAGTATTAATTGGTAGCTCTAAAAATTGAAAACAAAAGGAATTCCAATATGTGACGATTTTATCGAAATAAGAAAACCAATGAGAGAACTGTTATAATTTTCATAGAAAATTTTGATATTTTAGCAGCGATATTACTGCAAATTGTGTGAATATATATATATATATATATAGTAGAAAAGAGATATATTACTCTCAATAATCGGCATTTATAACGTGACGTAATATTCGAAAACTCTACAAAAGAGAAAATAGAAGAAAATAGATTAAATAATCTTTTAGTAACTTTAATTTGGAATAAGATTAAGAAAAAGTTGAAGAGACAATCTTTAAGAGATTATCTTTGAATTTTCCAACTACAGCATTTTCATACCTTTTAAAAATAAAGTTTATACCAGACACGTCAAAACTCGGTATAAAGAAATAAATATTTTGAAGAAGTAATAAATTTTTAGTGGTGTATAAAAAAATGATGTCAGACAATAATATTTAAAATCGTACATGTATTTCAATATCTCTCTTCTATACAATATTGTTTTCTCTTACTATATGCATATTCCTTTTATATACACAATACAATTACATACATATATAAACATATATAAGACACTGCCTTTTCATCAAATATGTATGTAATATGTGTGAGAGAAAGATAGATCTTTCTATCCCGTGATATATGTATATACATACATTATACATATGTATGGCACGCATATGTGTATATGTACGTGCGTCATGTCGTGTGTTAAAAACTGAAATAGCCGCAATAGCTACATATCCGTCTCCTTGTCGTTTATTTGTTCTCATCATGGGCTAGTGTTTAGTTGGAGAGGAATAGGTATCGATAATAAATATCGATCGTAGGGAGGAGTAATCTCTGTGTGTGTGTGTGTGTGTGTGTCTCGCGCGCGCGTGCGCCTACAAATACCACAAGTGGGTGTGGGCAAATCGAAATTGCTGCGCATACGCCATTGGAGCAATTGGTGTAGGTGTACATCGGCGCAGCAGCAGGTTGCTGGACACGATTGTCGCAAAGAACGTCGCAGTTGCCGCCTCGAGTTGCTTTTCTTCGTTTCCATTGTGAGGCTGCCTTCCCATGAAAAAAGAAACCACGGAACGGAATATTGACAGAAAAGAGATAAGGTGAGGATAACCCTCGTCCTATCTCTTTTCTGTCAATATTCCGTTCCGTTATTTCTTTCTCCATGGGAAGGCAGCCTTATTCTCACATTAGGCTCGGACGAACGCCATTTTGAACTGCGAGCGGTTTATTATCGCGGATCAGTGCGGACGAGACGAGACGAGACAAAACGAGACGAGACGGACGAGATGCTTCTCGCAAGTTAGTATCGATGATGAAAATTGGTGTGATTTATTTTTTATAGTTGCACAGACAGAATTGAACGAATGCTAACGAAATTATTGATTGAACGTTGTGAACAAAAATGAGAATGACGACAGGAGAGAGAGAGAGGGAAAAAGAGAGGGGGAGAGAGAGAGAGAGAGAGAACGAGACACGAGTATAGGAAAAGAAAGAGGTGTACTTAAGCTTCACGACCGTCGTCTACCTAATCATCCAGATTCATCATTCGCGTTCGCATCGCTACATATGTTTTTCTTCGTATGTAAGTACGATGTTATTCGTCAAGCGTGCTATCGTTCAAAAGCCTTTAAAAGACTGCAGTGAATTTTAATTGTTCGTTTACTAAGTAGTATCGAATCGATTAAATCTTGATATGTATTTGTTAAGTGATAATCTTTCAAGTAACGCGCATGCGATTTATTATCGTTTTTCACTATGAGAATGACAGTGCGACGACGAAAATGAGTATAAAATAATGGAGCACTCTTTTACGAATTCCATTACGCGAATATATCATGCATACGGATGTCTAATTTTGCACAAATTTTGCTCATGTATGTACATATATATACTCTCTCTCCTTCCCTCTCTCTCTCTCTCTCTCTCTCTCTCTCTCTCTCTCTCTCTCTCTCTGTGTGTGTGTTTGTGCGCGCGTGCGTGTATACTATGCACGTTCCATTATTTACTGCAAGTACTGAAATATCTGAAAATCTATAGCATGCACGTATACCATAGATTTTCAATAATGGCAGGGGATATCGAAATACAGCCATAATCATACGCGAAATTTGTCGTATTGCATTGCATTGTGACAAGTGTACCTTTCTTTTTCTTGTATTATCGATAAAAACAGCAACTTATAATTGTATGTTCAAATATAATTTCACACTGATAAATTACATAATGTGCGCTATTTCTCTTTTGTATATTCTACAAATGAAAAATGGTTCGGAATATGTGACTGCAGTCTTACATCTTTGTACGAGTTTTTTTTTGTAAATAAATGTTTGGTTTACGAAATTTAGTTTGAAATTTGGAGCAATAAATCTTGATTAACAATTATGTTTGTAAGTAGATAAATGTTTGTATAAAGAGATTGCATGTCGATGTGTGTGAGTGTAATGCACATGCACGCACGCGATGAGAAAAGGACAGAGAAAAGAAGATGGAGAATGTGATCCATTTAATGCTGCAAGTGCTTCATTGACCAATCAATTAAAAAATGAATTATATTACAAATTGACTTGTCAAGGAATGCATTTGCGTATCAAGTGGATCGCACTCGGACTGTGATTGTGTGTGTGTGTTGTGTGTATGTGTGTGGGGGGGGGGGGGTACGCGCGCGTGCATGCGCGATCGACAAGGGCGGGCTTTCAATCAATTTTAAAAAATAAAAATACGAATTCGTAATCACGTATATTGAATTGAATGTAATAATCTTAATGATTTTATATATTTATATGTGTGCGTGTGTTATGAATGTCAAAATGCATATAAATTGTTTTTAATTCTGTGATTGCACTTGCTAAATGTCTTTAATTTAAAAAAAAACAGATACGAAACTACATGCTATCAAAACTGTGCGATGTACGTCTTGTTGAAAAAAATGTATGTAATGTGTATAAAGATCCTCATTAGAAAAAAATGTCACACTAACGTTGTCAATATAATAACTTCACATTGTACAAATTCGCCCAAAAACAAATAATATGAAATAAAAATAATTGGGAATAAAATAAGAGAAATCTAAAATGCACAGATTTCTAAATATCAATATCATAAAACAGATATCATATTAAGAGTGGCAAATTTCAGTACAAATTAAAACAAAAATCGAAAAATGTGAAACCTTTGGTAAAATGACAAATACTGCGGTATATTAATACTTCATACTGTCGCGTTTATCAAACATTATTACAGAATTGATGCAAAATTACAACTGACTTTCTATATACATCATATAATAATACAGTGCGTAGTATCTCCCTGTTTTACTATCTATATATCATTTATATGTACACGTAGCAAAGTATATTACGTATATACATGTGTTTGATGAAGGACGCAACAGTTGAGCTAAAAACACACTCAGCTCCACGCCACATAGTAGTCTTGTCATACCTCGTTGCCTCGTTAGCTAAACCAATGCATACTTGATTCATACAAAGGCATAGTGCATCGTACTACAGCTGATCCTGTAACATACTTTGGGGTCTTGAAACGTAGCATGACACGCTGTGCCCTCGTATGGAGCAAATGCGCATAAACCCTTCTATGTTAGCGGTGTGGCTATGAGATCATTCTCTCGTGTAGAAAACAGTTTTGGATTATTCGCTTAGCAGGTCGAATTGCCAAACGAGTGTACAAGCCATACACGTTTCGATGTTTCTCCGGTATATTCATATTTTTGTCTAAGATATTACATAGGAATTTTATTAACGCATCGCTCGTCATTTCTTCCCATGCAAACATTTAACCGCCTATCTTTCAAAATTTCTTTAAAAACCAGTTAGAATTTCTTTTTTTTTTCTTCGAAAAACCAATAAAAAATACGAAAACCGTGTAACCTGTTAGTTTTATTATATGTTTAATAATGGCGTGAAAATAATGTGTTGAAATAAATGTGTGTGTGTGTGTGTGTGTGTGTGTGTGGGCGCGCGCGCGCATCTTTCGAAATTCCGAGAATTTCACTACTACATTTTTCAATACAACAGCAAGAATTTGTCAAATATAAAACTTAATCATCAACTACTTTTTTTTATTTATATTAGCTATTTCAACTTGTATACGCGTGAGCGTATCAAAATGTATATACAAATTGGTTTTATAAATATTTACATACTTCAAAATCTAATTTTATCTTTTTATATATAGTAAAACTAATATTATATATATATCTCTTTAGTATAATACGATATGAAGAAAATAACAGGAAATTTTAAGAATTGACTAATATCCAATGTGTTACGATATAAATTAATATTTTACTTGTACATACGACATTATTCTCACTAATTAAATAAGTAGATGCCTTTCTTTCAGATAATATATACGTCTTACATCTAAATAGTTACATGCCTCAGAGAAAATAAGTTTCTTTGATTAAAAAAATAAGTACAAGTCTTAAAATATTGTCAAGAAAAATGATATGTAGATTAAATAAAAATAACAGGAATTTATTTATACGGTTTATACCTATCGTTATTTAAGCAAAGTAATGTGCATATTCAAGTAAAACGTAACAGAAAACTTATACAAATTATACGAGTATAAAATATACGTAACATCTATTTTGAAATACAGTAAAATATTAGCTAAGATAAGAAAAAATATTTTTGTTATTCCTATAAATTTATTTTCTCAATTTATTTTAAAATTTCAGTTTACTTCGAAATCGTTATACTGCTTTTTCAAATCGGTCTTTTTCGATGATATCGTAAGTGATAGAAAAATTGAACTTGTATTTTCATTATTAAAAATAATTTTAAAATTATCCACATCGCATTAACTCAAAAGAATTATATATTTGAAGTAAATCTTATATTTTTCTGCCAAATTAAAATATATGAATTACTAAAAAAAGAACGAACTTTTTACAATAAATAGAAATTATTTTTATTAAAATTTTCATTCATACTTTATGAAATGTATATTGTTCTGTAACAAGCTATTCTTGACAATAAAAATCAAATATGTCACATGTTGTCACACATGTCAAGTAGGTTAAAGAAATAAAGATGAAATATCATATGTGTATGTGGGTGTGTGCGTGTATCATAACACGCGCGCACGCACACACAATGATTACTAAATATATATATATATATCTCTATTTTTTATGAAATATGTAACTAAAAGAAAGTACATATTCAATCTAAAAAAAGGCATCTAAATTGTTCATTTATAATTATTAGTTTACATTTGTTTATGGCACTGTTAGGATGATTGTAAAACTTATGCTAGTTCTTTTTTCCTGTTTTAAACAATTTGTTACCATTATTTTACAACAATTGGTCATCATCATGTTATCTCACAACTATATTGATTCTTTATAACACTCGTTATTAAATAAATGTGTAACAATAAATAAAATAAATATTATACCACACATGTAATACATACACATGAAATTTTCTATATTCAATCCAGCAAGTCAGTTAACGTTACTATTATATTAGATGTGAAGAAATTCATGTTTTAACATAAAGTTTATTTTTTAACATGATGATAAACAAAGATTAAATAATTGCTTTTTTACACAAAACTTGTTTTTTCTGTCTATTTTAGAAAAATTCACTTCATATTTAAATATTACAAATACAAAATATGTTTTTATTAAATATTAAAGTAATAAATATTGCACAATTTCAAAGTTAGGCAAATAACATAATAAGTTAGTTTGCATTTTTCCTTGGCCTAATATAAAAAAGAAGATAAATTAAAAATAGAAAACTTGTTCGTAATTTATTATTTATAACAATAATTATTTTTTGACCTTGTTTCTCTCATTGCTTCAATTAATTTTTATGACTCTATCATCTTTTTAATATAAAATTAAATAAAAGACAAAACAAAATAAGGAAAACATAATATATATATTAATAGTATTAACAGTGTTTGCAATATTTTGCATGTCGTTTCAATAACTTAAAATATTTGAATAAAAAAAAAAAAACATTTATATTTGCATTTGCAGAAAAAAAGTTGTAATGCGTTGTAATATGTAAGAAAATTTCATGTAATTTACAGTATCATACAATTAATTTCAAAAAAAGTTTAATAAATTTCTCTTATAAATTCCCAATTATTATAAAATGTATTAAGTACGTGGGGACTTATTTGTGCCATTTTGTATATGTATAAAAAAAAATATATATATGTATATTAGTTGCACCATTGGATAAATGTACAGAAGTTTGATGATCGACATTGATGATACACGGGACTATAACACGAATATCGCATAAAGCGTAAAGAATTCAGCAAAGTATAACCATCCTGTATCGTATATTACGATTATCTCATAAAAAATGGTATATATGTATGTACATATTGTGTGTGTGTGTGTGTGTGTGTGTGTGTGTGTGTGTGTGCGTGCGCGCGCGCGTGCGCGTGTGCACAAACGCGTTTTCTATTTCAACGAAATCTTGCACAAAGATCACTCCATCCTCCCCCCTCACCTCCCTCATAAAGGCGTCTAATTTATTTTATTTGTCCAATAAAATCTACTTTTGGTAGAAGAAAGTTCCATTAAACCTTTACTCTTTGGGGCATTCATCGTTGTACGCCAAATAAAAACGACGAAGTACAAGCGTACAACGTTTTAATCACAGTTGTCAATTACGCGAATGAACGTTAAGTTGAATGTTGGCAATGATTATGAAAAGGTATTTGGATCCTATACCTTTTTGCTAATGTCAGTGTTCTTGCGTTTTCTGCCCCTCCCCCCCCTTGCTGCCTGGTCGTTACTCACAGGATGATTGGTCGTCTGCTCATTCTCTGTTAAGGCAGGAGTGTCTTTTGGACTAGTTTGACCAGCTGGTGTAGAAAATCTCTCAACGTATGTTGACCATTTTTCAGAAACTGTAACGCCTTCCCTTTCTCTCTCTCTACAGCCATTATCCACTGTTTCATCGCCTTCTGTATCTAACAACTCCATCGTCATTTTACAATCCTTTTTATACTGAAATAAAAAATACAACTTGAAAACTTGCGACTAAAATCTAATTATATACAGTGTTTAATGAAGCACTTATTATCAACAATTCTAACAAATTAGTTTCATTTACGACGAGGTGTATGTTAATCATGATATACGGCGTTATTGAACTATTCGCATATTTTTATTTTCTATTTACTTCATCGCGAGTTTGTGTAAGAAGAAAAATTGATAACAAAACAATATTTTAGACACCCCGTGTATTCAGAAGAAAGTAAAAGTGCGCCTACGTGATATAATTTGTCATTAATAATAATTGCTATTACAACTATTACTGTAACTATAATAAATCAAACATTTAAAAAAAAAGTTACTCACTATATATATCTTGAAACAGTTCTCATCTGCCATTGCTTTTTCTGCCTTGCGTTGATATGATAATTCAGCGCTTAATCTCATGTACGCTGTGGCGCATAGTCCGCCAGCTCCGCTATTTTCTTTAGGTTGACGTTGCTCCCTTTGGAATAAATCCATGCATTGTTGACAAACGGAATCTGAAACTAGGTGCTGCAACTGCCAGAAATATATAATTTCGCGTGCAAGCTTTTTTTTATTATGATGTCATTAAAAAAGGAACAAAATAAAATTTACTTACTTGCCTAACCGCATAATTAACGACCTTGTCAAGAGTAAAGGCAATGTAAGCATGAATACCGAACATTTCTCGCAATGTGTCTTCATACGCTGTGCTTTCCATATTTCCGTCGAGGACATTTTTAACCATATCCAGAAAGGCAGGATAATAATCTTCAATTTCAATTTCACCTGTGTCAAGTATACCGATGATAAGTGTGATTAATATACGACGCAATGCGTAATTAATTGCCAATGCAAATTGGCAATTTAAAATATGACAAATTATTTACTTTTTGGTTTCAATCTTAAAGCGACTGCTGTACTTTCTCTGCGCTGCTGTTTATACTTGGACTCCTCTTCGGCAAGAGCAACCGCCCTGTCGTACATTTTTGTTAATCTTTCACATAGTATATGATGTAACCTCAGGAAAAGGTACCAATTATTACTCCCCATGAAAAGTGTATATGCTTCCTCGGGATCACTTGAGAGAGCGTGCATTGGTACTTTGACGTCGGGTTCACTTTTACTAGTAGCGGAAGATGTACTCGGCGACGCGGGAGCCTTACTCCTATTAGCTTGCAAACCACTCAACGACGATGAAGTATTTGTTGCGGATTGAGAATTATTACACGTTGCCATGTTTACATCTTCTTTCTCATCTGTAATGAAATAAAATCAGAGTATGCATTCGAAAATATATTCGTCTTCACGGGATAACAGTTATGAGATAAAAAAGGAATCTACCGTCTTCGTCCCTTTCGTCATCGCTAAGTTCTTGTCGGGGATGGAAGAAAAGATCAGGTATAAAATGCTTTAACAAAAGCTTGATCCGTTGTTTGTCTTCCTTATGGACAGCGGTTTGCCGTTTAACATGATGGATCAAGAGATTGGCAGCATCGTCCAATACAGATTTGTCTTTGTACGATAGAACGAGATGTGGACCACTGTTCCCTTGACCGTCGCCATTACCATCGTCACCCTGTTCGTGCCTCTGTATAATGTGCCAAAACACGTTAAATAATTGCAAAACGAGAAAAGGAAAAGGTGAAAAAGGGAAAAGAGGAACCGAAGAAAAGTGAGATGGGAATTGAAATTAAAACACGTATACCAACCTCGTCGTATAATGTTTCGATTTCATTGAACAGACTTTTAGATCTCAACGCTTTTACATCATTCTGTTTGAAATTAATTCCCTGATGATCTAAAGATTTCAAGTAGTACTTCTCGTTTTGTTCTCTCCAGATTTTATTGAATCCCTTTTGCGCTTCCCGCCATTCCTCCTCCTTAGCCTTTAGTCGGCGGAGTACAACGGGCACAGCTACTACAGGATTTCTTTTGAGACCTTCTATGATGTCGGAAGCTTTATCACCGTATATCCTTTTTATTGCTCGTTGATGAATCGTAGGGGAACAACCGCCCATACACTCATCGAGTTTATATTTTTGTACCTCCTCTTGAGTCATCCGGTTCATTTTCTTATGAACGCCCTCGAGCACTCTAATTGTCGATGCGTTAGTTTCTATAACGACATCCAATTCAAAACGTTCATCCTCGCATCGATATATGGATTCTTCGTATTGTGTTTTCCTAGACAAACCAATGTGCACGTATCTCGTAATTGATATTTCAGTTGTTTTTACAACACTTATCAAATAAATTATATTATGCATGTAATAAATAGATAATTAAAAGCAAATGATAGGAAAAAAAAGATGACAAAGAAATTGAAAAAGAGTATGTTTCTCACATACACAGGTCCATAAATGAAAATGATCAATTACCTTGATGTTACAAATGTACTGTCTTCTGACCAAGTTGGAAATGAAACCCAGGTATCGTTGAGGACTTCCTTACACAATTGCGTTCTGCCACTACATTTTGGCTGAATGTACGATTTTGGTAATGCGCAATACGACGCCCCCAGTCGCTTGCACGCTGTATAATCAATTTCTATCGCCAAGTCACCTTGCGGCCGTTCTTGATGGCTGCGTACAATGCTATTTGGGAAAGTTTCTATTCCAATGGCATTTCCTGCATTTGTCACCGTAGTGCTCGACGAATCGATTAAGTAGCCCAGAAAATCTTTGAACCAACGTAATAATTCGGGAAAACGGCCGAGAAATGGCGTCACTAGCTGAATAAGCTCCGATTTCGATATTATTTCTTGATTGAAAAGCACAAGACATCGAAGAAAGTTTTCGTAGACATCTTGCGATCTGAGCGCTTTTCGAACCTAAGATAACATCATATTTATTTAAGAAAATTTGTTTGCGGAAAGTAACGTAGTTACAATGAAGAAATTATAAATGATAATAATATACTTAATGCTCACCTTATCAAAGAAAGCATAATCGTTCAAAGTACCGTATTTACCAGCTTCTGCGATAGAAATATCGCGCATCGAAGCCACTTTATGCTTTTTCGAGGGTGGTGGCCCATGTTGTATATGAGAATTTCCTGCTGTCGCTGAAGTCGAGAATGACGGACTTCTTTTCAATTGTCCTGTACTGTGTCCGCATTTCTGGCCACTACTAATATCTCTTATATTTGATCTATCCCGCTCCCGTTCTCGTTCTCTATGTTCTCGATTGTCGCGTTCCAATCCAGCCGTACTGCTAGCTTCTCGAAGATCTCTCGATATAGTACCAGAATTATTGTAAGGTGTTTTAAGTCCAATTGATTTCTTGACAATTGCCGTATGATCGTTAACTGATGTCGTCTTATTAGTCTGAAACATGGCAAGAGACTAATAGGAATCAAAATTGGTTACTTTATTCGACGAAGAAATAATTCTTTCTCACCGACAAAAAAAAATGTGAGCAAAAAGGAGAAAGAAAAAAAGAAAAGTTATGGTAATCTCTTCTTTTTTTGTCTCGTGTTTAAATACATAAGGAGATTAAGAGAATATATGTCGTAACAGATGCTCGTGTTTAAAACGCGATATTATACAACAGACTTATAATGGAAGAATATGCGATTTATAAACATCTTCCTATATTTGTACTCCCCCTTCTTTTTGTACATATATATATATATATATATATGTTCCACTACCACAGTTTAGAAAAACAACAATATATTTTCATATATATATTTCTTACAAATATTTATTTAAAAGTCTGTGTCTGTCTGTCTGTCTGTCTGTCTCTCTCTCTCTCTCTCTCTCTCTCTCTCTCTCTCTCTCTCTCTCCCTCTCCCTCTGTGCGTGCATACAACTGTACTGACTTAGATCAATTTTTTTAATGCAGAATTGCAATTCTTCATTTAAAATTTGATTTAGTCGAGATTCTATTATTTGATCGTAATAAGCGCCGACTCACCAACGAGTTTTGCTGATTGGTAGCATCCGGCAAAAATTGTCCAAACTCGGCAAGTAGATCTTCTTGATTTTCAAATAATTTAGCAACTTGACTATAAACTTCTGCCTCTGTCAAGTGTTTCGTTCCACCTGTCGCACTGGAACTTGTGCCTCCCATATGACCAGATTCTTTTAAATTTCGCTGTTCTTTCTGATACGTATGCAATATTTCTAAAAAGCGTTTGTATTTGTCTGGTTGACCTTGGAACCGATTCTAAAAATAACAATTTTATACTTTACATATGTTTGATTATTTACCATATCTTATGTCGCTCTTTCTTTCCTTGTTAATAACCTTACCTTTATTTTATTGACATAGTTTATCGCATGGTTAAATTCAACCGGCTGACTTTGTTGAGTTTGTCCACCAGTTGACACACCATCTGCTTGATTTAAAGCCTGACTGACAGCTTGCGCTTGTGCAGTGCTAACGTGCGAATTATTATACACTGATACTGGCGGCGGTGAAGGCGCGTGAACAGTTAAGCTATTGGTTGTAATACTGTTTGCCAACGTATGATGTATATTACCCGACCTGAGAACGATCAATGTAGCTATAGATATTGCATTTCCTTTTTTCATAATAATTTGTAATAATATAGACTATAGATTTAGTAAAATGCTTACCCTGGCATTATTTGCAAAACGGGAGGTGCTTTTGCAGGTTGCGTGGGTGGACTAGCTACTGGAGGTGAACCAACATTCACCGTACAATGATGCTGCGACAATGTGGCGGTATGTGTTGCTGTTGGACTGGGCATACTGACAGATACTTGGAAAGCATATCCTTGCTCATTTGCTTGTACTTCTATCTTGTAGCCGGGTGGGAGAAATGTATTGAAACCAACGATGAGTTCAGGATGTCCTTTGAAGAGGTGACTCACTCGGGTTATAACGCCCGGAGTATCTATACTTTGAGATTTGAATTCTTTCATAATATCTAAGAAATCATTGTACACCTACAAATAAAAAATTTTACGTCAATATGATGAAAAATACTAATATGTTTTTTCCTTATTTATTAACCGATATGTTTCAATAAGCTAGTCTTACGCATGCACGTATATGACTCATTTTAATCTATCACACTAAATATTTCCGTTCCCTTGCATTTTACAAGAAAATGTTTCAGACAAAAGTTGTATGGTTTCAAAGGGGCTATAAAATGGTACCATTGATTTGACCTTGGATAGTCGCTTAAAGGTCACATGAAGGTCACCTTCAATTTCTTAAATTAAATCCACTATTTTTCATTACATATTCTTGTAGATTACCTCGAGAGCTTTCCAAAACACTATAATAAAATATTTTTTCATTAAGTATTTTTCGAGTTATAAGGCTCGAAAGTTACAGTACAGCCGGCATTAGCATTACGCAAGTTGTCCGATCGACGGCTAAAACTTCTTGAATAAATGTTGTTCAGGATCATGTCCTGGATAACATTCGTTAAGATCAAGGCCATTGGTGATTGTATCTCTTATTTTCATTTTTACGTAAAAATGAAGTTTTAGTGCAAAAATGAAAATAAGACTGTAATTTTCAAGCTTTATAACTCGAAAAATACTTAATGAAAAAATATTTTATTATAGTGTTTTAGAAAGCTCTCGAGGTAAGCTACAAGAATATGTAATGAAAAATAGTGGGTTTAATTTAAGAAATTGAAGGTGACCTTCATGTGACCTTTAAGCGACTATCCAAGATCAAACCAATGGTACCATTTTATGTCCCCTTTGAAACCATACAACTTTTGTCTGAAATATTTTCTTGCCAAATGCAAGAGAACGGAAATATTTGGAGTAATAGATTAAAATGGGTCACCCTGTGTGTATATATATATATATATATATATGTGTGTAATCTTTGCACATATATATACACACAACGTATATATATGCATATACAGGATGTCCCGTAAAGACCCGAACAACGCTTAAGGCAAGATTCCTGAGATTATTTTGAGACGAAAATCCTAATACGAAAATGTCGAGACTACAATAATTTTTTGAATTATAAGCTAACTTTAAATGCTTATAAGTAAAAAACTATTTTACTTTTATAGCCTCTATTATTATTTCTGGATTCTTTTGAACATTCTAAGATGAAAATCCTAATACGAAAACATTGAGGCTATAATAGTTTTCGAATTACACACTATCTTTAACCAATTATAATTCAAAAGTTATTATAGCCTCAACATTTTGGTATTAAAATTTTCGTCTCAAAATGATCTCAGGAATCTCCTCTTAAGCGTTGTTCGGGTCTTTACGGGACACCTGTATATAATCTTTCACATTTGTACTCTTATTTCACTCATATTTAATATATTTAATTCTTTGTCGCTTACCTGTGGTTGATCACTAAATTTATATTTTACTTGATCCAGATAAGATAAAGCATCTTCTACTTTTAATCTCTGGAATTGTTGAGATCCACTTCCTCCTCCCAGATTAGAGCCGGGTGGAGTGGAAGCCAAAGGTGTTATATTACCAGAATGTACCTATAGTGATGATAGCTCTTATTTACAAACTTGTGACGATTGTCTAAGCGCACAATAGGTGTTAATGTTCGTATTTTGTACTTTTGTTCGTGCGTACATACATGAATGTGTACGTGTCATGTGATACATAAAAGAAAAAAAGTAGATGATGCACACCTTATGCCTTATTGTCGATTGCTGTTGCGCATGGACTTGATTTTGTGATCCTGATGTAGGTTGTTGGGAAGCCATTGTATGACTATTACCACCACCTATTCCACTATGCAAACCACCACCAGTACTTACGCTGCTACTGCTACATGTGGAGCTAAGTCCTCCTGCAGAGCCACTCGTCTGCTGCATATATAACATTTATTAAGTATTATTCATCTTTATCATCATCATCATCATCATCATCATCATCATCATCATCATCATCACACTTGCAGATACATATGGAATCGCGACGGGAATTTACCTTGATAGGAGATGGTGCTGCGGTTGGTACAACAATCGCTCCAGTGTATTGTTGTTGAGCTTGGGCAGGGCCAAACTGTATACTTCCTGGCATTTCTTTTGATGCAACAGACCGAACTGCTTGACCAGGTACAACAACACCTATTCCACTGCCAGCGTGGTAATCTAAATTACCTCCTCCACCACCTAAGCCACTTGCTGCACTCACCGATGAGTGCTTTGCTGGTGCTGATGCTACGTCGTCCAGTCCACGAACACGTTTCATTGCAAATCACATTGGAGCTGCTGAAAAGAAAATAATTCCAGAAAAGGTTTATTTCTTCTCCGTTTTGCAATTTAACTTACAAATCACTATTGAGAGCATTACATTCTCAGTAAATACAGGCAAAGTTTATTTATAACAAGAATTTGCGTGGCATATGGTAAATTTTCTGTTAGATGATAGATTTTTTATCTTGCGAAATTAGATTATTTCTGAATTTGAAAATGACAAGATGTAACATAATGTAGAAGTTAACAAAAATGATAATGACAACATAAAAAAATATATATGTACACACACACACACACACACACACACACACACACGCGCGCGCGCGCACGCACGCACGCACGCCGCACGCACGCACGCACACACACACACACACACACACACACACACACACACACACACACACACAACATATGCACGCACACGCACACAACACGCGCACATACAAAATACACAGACTGTTTTCCTTTGCACACATAATGCACATGATATATTTTATCCTTGTTTAAAATTCTGCAAACAATAAGAATAAAATGATACTTCATGTGCATCATGCATGCAGTAGGACACTGCCATACACACTTGTATATCCTATCCTGATATATATGATATATATCTCTGAATATTACTTGCATTTTGTATATATACAGTCATACAGTGTTGTTAATATCACTTATACATCAAAGCTTGTTGATTTCAAGGCAATCTTAAAAAGTTTAAAGCTAATGATTATGTTGAGAAAAGGTTAATTTAGATTCACATTTATATCTCTCACAAATCACACTTAATTTTGTGAATTATAAATAAACAAAGAAATATCTCGGAGTATTGAATACTGATTTGAAGTACATTTATATTCATATAAATATAGGATATAAACAATAATACATACATTACATACATTAGTAATTTTTAAAATACATACTTCAGCTATAGACATACATAGGCTGTGTTCCAAAATTTACTACCAGTACTAAAAATCTGTAGTTTATGTTACATATACTATAGATTTTGAGTACTGGCAGTAAATTTTGAAACACAGCCATCTTCATGTATGTCTTAATTTATTTAACAAATATTTTATCAGGGAAAAAATAGTAAAATCATATGGTGAAAGCCTTATCGAAATTCTTATAATAGTTTATAGATTTTCAAATGAATAGATCTGTGCGCAATTAAAGAATGTTCTGCACGAGTTTCAAAAGGCCTAGGAAAATACAACGTGTGAAAACTACATAAAGTTAGGTTATATGGAAAATCTTGGAAGTCTTTTAGGATCTTTACTCCAATTTCATTTTCAATTTCATAATCGCTTGAAATTAATTCGACGAACATATAAAGGTACATACATTTTTTATCGTAGCAGTTTGAAATTCGGCGACGTAAATGGTAATATTTTACAATGAAACTTTATCGCATATCAGAGCGACGCGCGAGACACAAGCGCGTTACAAGAATAAGTTATAAACTCGTGCTAGCTACGCGCGAGCGAGAGCGAGAGGAGGGGTGGGGAGGATTGGGGAGAGGGAGACCCGATCGAGCTCCGTTGCAGAATTGTCGACGCGGTGCCGCGTATATGTAGAAAAAGTCGCGTCGAATACACGAGGAAAATGAGGAACGAGCAGATAAACGTCCCGAACATTGCAGTGGATGTCTCTTTCTCCATACGTACCAATTTCCATCTGAAAAAAACACGTTCCGCGTTCCTATCTCCTACGTAGGTTTTGTCGTACAAGTACGACGAAGGATACGAGCGGTGATGATGACGTCGAGATCGAGATACGTCTCTCGGTTGTCGTCGTGAATAGTGCACTGGTCACCGACTCTTCTCTGACTCCTCGAAACTTTCGATCGCGTCGGTGGCCGGGTTGGATTCCTGCTTCGTATGCACGCGCGAAACT
>NW_017256051.1:2160852-2173824 GCF_001594055.1 Mycetomoellerius zeteki
AAATTCTAAGACGACGCACGTTTCTAAACACACTCTAGCCGGCCCCTTGTACGTTACGCAATATTCTACGTAAATACATAACGCATTCTCGGAGCGGACTCCGCGACAAGTAACGTACGTCCGCGCCGCGTGCGGTCACTTCCTCCGCGAAGCGCCACCGACGCCGCTGCCGCCGCCGTCACCGCTGTCGCTGCCGCTGCTGTTGCCGCCGCCGCCGCCGCCACCACCGCCACCACCAAAGCAGGCACCGTACACCCTCGGTATGTATCACCAGTTACTTCCCTCGCGATCGAGCCTCTCGACGGCGTCGTATAATCGACCCTTACACTTACACAGTTCTCCTTTTTCTTTCTCTCTCTCTTCCTTGCTCTCCCTCTCTCTCCGTCTCCACCTCTCTCTGTTCCTCTTCCGTTTGCGTTCGCGCGTTCGCTCCGTTCACACACATGTACGTATCCGCGCACACAGCACCATGCACGCGCGCGCGCCCGCGCGCGCTCTTTCTCTCTCTCTCTCTCTTTCTTTTTCTTATTTTCTCACTCTGTTTCTCCTTATGTACTAGACTCCTCCTCCCTCTCACGCAATTTCTGTGTGTTCCACACCTATCTTCTTCTCTTCTTCTTCTCTTCTTCTCTCTCTCTCTCTCTCTCACACTCTTCACTCTCTTGGTTCGTTGTTTTTTCACGACCAAAAAATCGACGAAGCCTTAACAGGCCGGTCGGTCCGGTTGCCCGTAGGAATTTACTGTATTCTCGCTTCCACGAATACGCGCGCGCGCAAAGCGACTCTCTAGCAACGGCGAAATCTTGTAGTATGGGTAAATAAACGCGGGATAATGTACATCTTTTACGTAAGCAAGAGACGCGGGTTACATTGGACTCGTGTGGATTCACCGCACTTTTTCGCAAGACGCGTATGTGAAACCATCGAACCGTACACCCTCTCTCCTTCAGCGGTACAAGGCAAACTATTGGATTTTGTGATGGCAAACAAGGAACCGACTCCGACTGGTCGCGTAGCGGGACAAGAGTGGGGGAATGTACTGCGCAGGAGCGTACTGGCGCGACCAGCGGCGTCTCTGTTACCAACCACTCGGGTGCTGCTAGCTGCTACCGATTATCGGGCCTCCCACGACACCGCACCGCCATGCATGTCCACCGTCCGTGCTGGCGTGCTGTGCTATCCGTGGCGCAATGAGCAACGTTCCGATCAGAGAATACCAAGAGCGAATTTGTAGAAATTGTAGCACGCGCCATCGAGCTTGTGTGATCGTCGCTTTCCAGACTCCGATTTTCGTGGTCGCGTGCGCTGTTCTCTCTCTTTCTCTTTCTCTCTCTCGCTCGCACGCGTGCGAGGAGTCTCAAAACGGAGGAATTGAGGTCATTAAGAAACGGACATAGGGAGCGATTGCGTGTAAATTCAGCGACAGTATTATTCTTACATATACATGTATGCATGTATTACAGCCGAGCGATATTTGTTAGCATCGCATAGTTAACCGCGTGGTCCAAATGTAAACGCAAAAGCGCGTGAATTCTCTTTCGTGAATGATCCTTCGCGCGATTATCATCATTTTTTGTTAGGCAAATGAAAATTTGCACAAGTTTTTCAACCTTTATAGTTTTCTCTTGAATTTGTCGCGTCTTGCGACTAAAATGAAAATGTGAAAGCACATGCGCGTTTTCAATAGTGCAAATCCGAACCAAATTTCGACGTTTTCCCCGTTGTCGCGCGACATCCCAAATATCTGAGGGTGTTGAAAAGACCTCGGTGCTACATACGATCCTGAGTTGCGGCGCCGCTGGCCGCTGGCGGCGGTTTTGTTGAGGCGTAGGTAGGTAGGTAGGTAGGGAGGGCGCAGCAATGCGCAGCAAAACGCGGGGAGACGTGCGCGCGGCGCGACTCGTAGCCATTGTAGCCAACGGCTCACCCAGCTGTTCCAAGAGACGAACGAACCCCCCCATTGTAATCTGGGTCATGGGAACTGCGCAAAATAGCCGACAAGATTGCGCCGTTCGTTGAAAGCGGTAGAGAGATCATCAGTGACTTTGCAATTTTCTATAAGTGCCGTTTTGTTGTACATGCTGCAACGCGTCGTTCGAGAATTACGACTATTATACGAGGTGCACTGTGCGTCGCAATCGTTTTATCTCTCTCAATGAGCTTGACTGGTCGCTGACCGCAGGGGACTTATTATCCTTGTGACGAAGTGAAAATTACAAAAGTGATTGAATTTACTAGAATATTTACAACTTCATTGGTTAACATCTAGTGAATTTGATCATTTTTGTAATTTTCACTTCGTCACAAAAACCGTAATAAGCTGCCAGAGCTCGGAGAAAGTCACGCGTCGATTGGCCGATGATCTTTGCTTGGCCGCTTGGCACTTTACGCGCGAGCCTCAAATCATATTCACGGACACTCACGACGGCTTAAGGTGCATTCACATGCAAGCATCAAGCGTTAAGCAGCGGAAGCAGTAACCAATCAACGAGACGATTTTTACAGTGTCGTAAAAATATTTTTTACACCACTGCCCGAATCGCCCAGCTATAGCCCCGTGAATCGAGAAAAACGAATTATCGCGATCGAAATCATTATCCGACATGACTAAAAGTGCAATTTCGTGCATCGAAAGAAAGCTGGCTTTTTACCCCATTTCACCAAAATCAAAGCAGCTCGAAAGCTGTTCGCTCTTCTGCTTCCTTTTCATAGGACGGTATTCATAGTCGATTCTTATATTCAAGACCGTCTTAAGTACAATCTTAAGATGTCATGAACCAATCAGAAGGCCGTATTAGCATCTTAAGACATTACTTAAGACGATTTTGAAATAAGAACGGACTATGAATCCCGACCATAGAGCGTATCTTTGCTGCCTTTAAGTTAACGAATATACTCATTTATTTTCGCTAGCTTTTAATTCATTTTAATAAAAATGGATTACAAAAATGGATTATGAAAATGAGAATACATCGAGTGTGTAAAAGAATATACCCGTATAGTAGCAGCTACAGCTGCAACAAAGATTCAAAGACGACGCATAGCTGTTGCAATTGCTAATATATACAATTATTATTAAAAAAAAAAGTACTGGATAACATCTGTTTCCAAAAATTGTAGCGAACATGGCTTTTTCTTTGCTTCGCTCCCAAAATTAACCTTGGAAGACATCCGATTCCATGAACATGGCATGACATGTCATATATTTGAGCGATGTTCGCTATTAGTTGAACAATATCGAACTTTGAGCGTAACTTTGCTGTATACGAAAATTTATGGAGTGGGGATAAAAAGCCAGCTCGCTGCATGAAATTGCACCTTAATTTCTTCAAATAGTAGCGTGTCGTAACACGAAAGTTGGAAACTGGACTTTATAGCGATACGAGAGAATGGCTGCGTTCAGCAGACTCAACAGTTTTGCAACCGTTTTATGATTGTCTGCTGAGATAGGACCATTCTTCTAGATCTAAAAGTATGATCCAATTAGCGCGAAGGAAACTTACAACAGTTGCAAAACAAACGTTCTGCTGAACGCACCCAATGGCTGCGTTCAGCAGACTCAACAGTTTTGCAACCGTTTTATGATTGTCTGCTGAGACAGGACCATTCTTCTAGATCTAAAAGTATGATCTAATTAGCGCGAAGGAAACTTCCAACAGTTGCAAAACAAACGTTCTGCTGAACGCAGCCATTGGCTGCTAAACGATTTTTTTACAAATTTACGAATTTAATTTAGTAAAAATTCAAATAAAATTCTGAAAAAATTCTGAAAAATTGGTTACTCCAAAACACTAATGAGGATTTTTTAAAAATATTTTTCAATGCGAATTTCAATTCTGAAGAAAATAAAAATAACTTCTAAACATTTTTTTCACCCCGATTCCGTTGATTGACCACCTTAAAAAAATTTTATGTCAATTTCTGTTCAACTTGTGTGTTTAAAAAATATATTTTTTTTAGATTTTTTCAAAAGGTGGCCACATTGAAAAAAATTAAATTATATTTTTTCGTTAATTTGATGAAATAATGAGCAACACAAACCGTTTTTATCAACTCTCTAATATTTTATTTATCTATTATATAAAATTTTCTCTCTCTCCATATTAAAATATTTTGATGAACACAAATTGAAAGTGACATCCTCATTTTTCAATCATTGGGTTGAAAAGCGCAGTTATTTTTATTTAATTAATTATGAATTACATTTATACATTAGACTATCATTTTTAAAAAATAAGAGGGGGGGTATTATAACTAGATCAACTTGCTTCACACCGCCGATAAAGGATTCTGTGATACTCGAAACTTTCGATTTTACATTTAATGTTAAAGTGAATTTATTTTGAACAAATTAGAATTTTTGCTTATTCACAATTATTGGCTTTTTATTAATTATTGTAATTACATTTATATTTTGACACACGCACGCACGCACGCACACAGTTATCATATATTATATACTAATATCGTACAGAGTAGCCCACGTAAAGTGTTACAAGCTAATACCCAGATAGCAAAGTGTGTTTTAGCAAAATCATACAAATCTGATTATGATGCTAGCAACTTGCCGTAGATTTGTCTTCAACGGTTTCGAATATGCCGACATTGTAGCAACATGCAGACAACAATGTGTATATGTATTGCCAGCAGTTTAAAATAGCAAAATAGCTGTGTCAATGTTGTCGGCAATGACAGCATTATATGATGCTGCATATTATTATAGCAACATGATGGTAATAGTATTTTGATGATGACGATTTTAAAGTTGTTGCCAAATTGCTGGCAAGTTGCTACTCAATGTTATCATATCGTGAAGGTATCAAGTTGCCAACAAATGAGGACTCAGTTGCTGCAATTCTGGTAGCAACACATATTTAGCAATGCATACTTAGCAAGCAACAAGACAGACACGTTGCTATCTGGGTAACTCTAAAAATATTTGTCCTATCAAAAAGTTGTTCATGAAAGTTTTATTTTTCGAGGAGCCTTTATAATTACGTAAACAAAAATCCACCCCCGTCCCCCCTTGAAGAGGGGGGTAACTTCAAAGTTTCAAATGGGATCCCCTCTAAAATGTTACATATTTGGATTCTACGGAGAAAAACAAGTAAACTTTGTTTGAAACATTTCTTTGGAAAATGCTCCTATCAAAAGTTATGAACATTTAAACCTTTAACTGTTTTATTCATGATTGAACTCCATTGACACAAAGTTGTGTTCACGATACAATGAAAACAAAAACGACCTTGAATAGAATAATGTTTCATTTATATTTATACATCTCATTTAGTAAGATTGCAAAATATATTAAATTTAATACACAATTAAAAAACTAAATAAATACAAATAAAAACATTAGAGATATTTATATTTATAGATTCTAACTTCTAACTATTTAGTATTTTTTTAACCTTGATTGAGGTATATATTATATTTATACACGGTGGGCCATTTTAATCCCCCCACCTGAATTTCTCGGAATCTAAGCGAGATAGAGAAAAATGGTCCAGACAAAAGTTGAAGGGGCCAGAGAGGGTCATCTAATGGTGCCAAGGACCTTGACCTTGAACTCGATTTTCAAGGTCAAAGTGATTTTTTTAAATGGGAACACCTATTTTTTACCACGGATTTGAAAAGAGCGGGAAATTTTACGTTCAAAATGATATGTTTAATAAGATCATGGCAAGGTGAAATGAAGGTCAAGTTTGCGAATTTTGATTTCCCAATTGAATATTCCGGAACCTAAGTATCCTATTTCACTACTGCGCATGTGCAAGTTTCGTACTTCACTACTGCGCATGCGTTAGGTACTTACTACGTCCACGTCGTTGTTTCTGGGTAGCGCTAAAAGTAAGGTTAATACAGTTAAAGAATCCTCGAAAGTAGTGATTCCCATTTCGAAAAATCACTATGACCTTGAAATAACCTTGAAAATCGAGTTCAAGGTCAAGATCAGAGTACAGATAGGTGACCCCCTCGGTCCCCTTTAACATTTGTCTGAACCAATTTTACGTATTTGGCTTAGGTTCCGGAAAATGTAAGTGGGGAGTTTAAATTCGCAAATTTGACCTTCGTTCGACCTTGCCATGACCTTGATAAACATATCATTTTGAACATAAAATTTCCCGCTCTTTTCAAATCCGGGGTCAAAAATAGGTGTTCCCATTTAAAAAAATCATTTTGACCTTAAAATAATCTTGAAAATCGAGTTCAAGGTCAAGGTCCTTGGTACCATTAGGTGACCCCCTCTGTCCCCTTCAACTTTTGTCTGGACCATTTTTCTCTATCTGGCTTAGATTCCGAGAAATTCAGGTGGGGAGATTAAAATGGCCCACCGTGTATAAGACATTAACGCTTCAATATCGATATATCATGGTTTATAAATAAAACATTCTCTTTCTTTCTTTCTTTCTCTCTCTGTTTATTTTCAAAATATCTTATCATAACATTTATAATTGCAAATGAACTACAAACAAAAGTTTTCAATTTCGCGCGTTTATGCTAGAACCAATTACTAATACAGCACCAAATGTACCACGTGACTACAGTCCTCCCCCCGCGAGGCGGCTTTACTCCCCTCGCCAAAAATTACAGGTTTATGCTTCGTCCCGGTATTCCTATGTCCATGGCGTCAATACATCAACGCCAAAATCAAGAAGACTAGAACTAAGGAGGATCAACTCGTGCCAATAGCGGTAGTGGGGGTGAGGCAAAAAGTGGCGACGGATAACTTCCCCCACTCTTGCGCTTCATTAGTCCTCTCTGTCGCTCTATATAGTCGTCGCTCTGTCGTTCTATAATCGTCACTTTGTCGCTCTTATATCGAACTTTCACACAATGCGCAGTGCCGCTGCACATCGTGTGAATAGCTGCGGACGTTTTTTGACTCACCCCCACCACGCGAGTTGATCCTCCTTAGTTCTAGTCTTCTTGGCCAAAATCTTGACATTCTTAACAGCAAGCTGGTGTTGCTTCTCTTAAGGTAAATTTTCACGAGCTGCTTAAATAGGCTGTTTCAGCAACAAAAAGAATCACGTGGTCAAAATTGCCGAATATCAAGCGTCCATTTTGATCACGTGATCCTTTTTGTCGATTTGAGTAGCTCGTGAAAATTTACCTTAAGGCTACTTTCCTTTTAGGAGACACACATGCTTTCCTTTTGACACAAATCGACATAAGCGTCGTTCTATCCTTCTTGACATTCAGAGAGTGACAAAGATAGAACGATACTTGTGTTGACTGTGTCTCCTAAAAGGAAAGCAGCCATAGTATCTCGTCGATGTCAGCCCGTCAGCGATCAAAAGGCCCAGACACAGAGGCCTAGATCTATCTCCAGATAAATCCAAATGTATGGTCTTCAGTAAAAAGAAAAGGTCATCCTCCATTCTCAGACCTCTTCACATCAATTGTCAAAACCTGCAAACTGTCACCTCTCTTAGGTTCCTGGGAATCATCCTGAACTCACGTCTCAAAGGCAATGAACATATTGAATATCTTATTCAGAAGGGAAGAAAAATTCTCAGTGCTATTTTCTGTTTGGCTGGTTGTTGATGGAGTGTTCACCCACAACAACTCCTCATACTATACCGCTCAATGTTTCGGAGCTCAATCGAATATGGATGCCAAATCTTCCAAATTAAGAACAATCAAGGCAAATTCCTTCAACTCCAAAGACTCCAATTTAGAGCCTTACGGACTGCGGGCGATTACAGAGTTTCTACTCCTATTAACATCCTACTTGCCAAATCCAAGGAGCCGCCCCTAAACATACGTTTCGCCTATCTCACTTCTAAATTCCTTTACAAAAATCTGACAATTACTGAGAATCCTGTCTTAAATAACTTTGCTGACATGGAGAGAGGTCTCTGTAATCCAATCCAGCGCTCCAAAGCGCTACAATTTATTCCCTGTTTATGAGAATACATCACTCATAAACATGTTGCGGGCTCTATCTTCTCGTCGGCTCCTCCATCATTCTTGCATAATTATCAATCCTCTATCTTCTCTCAACCATTCATCGATTCAATGTCCCTGATTGACCAATGTGTTATATCTTGTTCCTCAACTGTTTTTCAAGCTGAATTCGACAATAGGACTTCGGAATTCATTCATCCTTACGTCTCTTTCTACACAGACGGGTTCAAATTGGATCGGACCTCTGCTGCTGGTGTGGGCATCTACTCCCCAGATCTCGACCTTAGAATCCAACACAGAATGCCCTCTGAAACTTCCGTCTTTCGGCTGAAGTCTGAGCCATCTTACAAGCCATCATAACTGCTTGCGAAAACAAATGTTCCAATATCGTTATATTCACCGATTCGAAAAGAGTCCTAGAAGCCATCAGCCACACCAGTGTAAACCACAAGAACTATCTCATCAGTTACATCAAACAAAACCTCTGGCTTGCTTTCCAGTTGGAGACTGTAGTCACCCTGTTCTGGGTCCCTTCTCACAAAGGGATCCTAGGCAATGAAATAGCAGATCAGCTCGCCCGGAATGCATGTAATTCAAACTTTCTGTATACCAAATTCCATACCCTGATCTTCAATTAGAATCCAGGCTGAGGAGCGAACAAAGTTTTACTGCTTTTTTAGTGGAATAAGCTTTAGTAAAAGGACAGCTCTTCGCAGATCACTACCGACTTTTCGCCCAAGACCTGATATCACTACAATAAATCGCTTAAAAGAGAAGAAATTGTACTTGTCAACCGTATTAGATCTAATCACTACAATCTCCGATATAGTTTTCACAGAAAAAATATAGTCGACTCCCCGGACTGCGCTTGCGGAGATCCACGCTAGGACATCAACCACTTCATATTTCACTGCCGACTGACTCGACATAAAGGCGATAAACTGATTAAATATCTCCGCATCAAGTTTCCTAACTCTCCAAATAATTTATTTCTTTGCCTCGTGAAACCCTCTTCCAAACTCTGCCGCCTTTTGCTATCCTTTTTCCGCTCTTTAGATACTCAAATTTGATTTGCCGCTCTCCCCCTGACGCCCTTCCAATTGGAAGGTGTGCGCGGAGCGTTCTACGCGTCGCTATATTGGATACTGGCCATATTGCGGGCGTCCGCCTGCGGGAGCCATCAATTCAAAAGAAAAAGAAGATATTCAGAGAGTGATAAAGATAGAACGACACTTATGTCGACTGTGTCTACTAAAAGGAAAGCAGCCATAGTATCTCGTCGATGTCAGCGATTAAAAGGCAGAGATTTTGAGTGTTAAATTTGAATCACACGCTCATGTAATTGTGCATAATCTCTCTTTAAATTTATATCTTTGATGTAGACTACTCCATATTAATGTGCTGTAAAAAGTTTACGAAGAAAAGTAACTGATTGAGTTGATTGTTCCATGAAGATGATTAGAAATGTTGTTGTAGCCATGTCTGGCGGTGTCGATAGTGCCGTGACGGCTCTTCTACTTAAAGACAAAGGTAACACTAAAAAAAAATTCTAGTTTACCTCTTTCATTTGATACATGTGTTAAGGATACATTATATATACAATATATATATATTTTTTAGGATTCAATATTACTGGAGTATTTATGAAAAACTGGGACGTTAGAGATGAAACAGAAAAGTGTATGGTTGAAAAAGATTATGACGATGCTCGATGGATCTGTGACAAATTAGAAATTCCTTTGATACAGATCAACTTTATTAAAGAATATTGGAACGAAGTTTTTAGGTACTTGAAGATATATTTAAGTATTTGAACTTTTTGACAACCACAAGTGAGGATAGCGACATTTTTATTCCAATTTTTTTAGTGATTTAGTAGAAAAGTATCAGAATGGATATACTCCGAATCCAGATATTTTGTGCAACAAGAACATCAAGTTTGATAAATTTTTTCATCTTGCATGTAACAAGTTTCAAGCAGATGCAATTGCAACTGGTCATTATGCTAAAACAAACTTCGGACCATATCTAGAGAATTATAAAGCAAACACTAGCAAGTATCCTACATTAAGTAACATTAATCCATCAATTAAATACAATATTTCTTAATATAATGCTACTATTGTAATTCTGTAGATGTACACTTGTTACAGGCGCAAGATAGCAATAAAGATCAAACGTTTTTCTTGAGCCAAGTACCACAACAAACCTTGAGACGTTGTATGTTTCCTCTCGGAAATTATTTGAAAAATCATGTAAAGATGATGGCTACACAAGCAGGATTGTGCCAAATAGCACGAAAGAAGGAAAGCACAGGTATTTGCTTTGTGGGAAAACGTGAGTTTCAAGATTTTATTTCAGAGGTAAAAGATACACATTTCTCTCATAATGCCGATTACTTGCGATAAGACAAAACAAGATGACAATAACAATGATTTTGTAACGGTTGCAGTATATAGTAGATAAACCTGGTGATTATATAGATCTAGACAGTGGACTGCAAATAGGTAAACACGATGGTATTCACAAATGGACAATAGGGCAAAGATGTAAAATTGCTGGCTGTCTCAAATCTTATTACGTGTTTAACAAAGATCAGGAGTCAAATACTATTACAGTGGTACGCGATAGAAAATAAAGATTTTGTTGAAAATAAATTAAGATATTTGTTAATAATATTCTTATTCTGATGTACACATAGGTAGGTGGTACAACTCATCCAGCATTATACACTGACTTTTTAATAACACAGAAAATGCATTGGATCTGTGAGGAGCCATATGAATTGAGATGGAATAATGGTGTGTTGAATTGTAACTTTCGCTTTCAACACAGAAATCCATTAATTGCTTGCAAAGTATACAAGATGTCCAATGGTCGCTTATTTATTCGTCTTGATGCACCTTTACGAGCAATTACAAAGGGGCAGGTAATTTACAATGTATAATGAAGATGTACTTTTATGATACTTTGACACTTTATATATGTAATAACAATTAAATTATCATAAAATAGTCATTTACTAATCCAACCAAGCTTTACTTCAGTAAATTAGGTAATAACATGCCGTTATTCATTTTTCAACCATTGCTTAATTTTACACATTAGTTTGGCCACATCATATATCGACTAATTTATATATATATATATATCTGTGTATGTGTAAATATAAAATGTGTATAAATTTCAGTATGCTGTTTTGTACTCTGGAGAGGAATGTCTGGGCAGTTCAATGATAACATATGCAGGACCATCTTATTTTGCACTTGGGCAGAATTTTATAGGTTACACTCATTGCCATAATTTAATAGCATCTGATAGAGTTTAAATGAAATTCATTGTATATGTATAAATATATATATATGAATATTTTTAATTAATAAAATTAATGTTACAGTAAAATTGTTTATAAATTTAGGTAATTATGAAGGAGGGGGCGACCTCACCGATTTTAATGAAATTGGGCTCATTCGACAAGTTTTTGCATAAAACGAAAGAATCTGGCAGAAAAAAGCGTCGCTCTGCCCCGCGAATCGAGATATTAAGATAAGCGTTAAAATTCACGACTATTTAGGTTAGGAAATCTGTCAGCCACACTGCGAAATTGTAACCCACGGAGTAATAAGAAGCATAATGATATTACATCATGATAAGAAGGAGATCAAGCTCAAGCGGTCGGCCATGAAAAAGATGGGCTCGAAACACGGTGTCGGAAAAGCGCTGTATAGAAGAACTGATCCGAGCGCACCTGTCGGAGAAAACTGTGAACTAGGGTATTTTTCAACAAGTCGTATTTCGTATGCGCGCGAAGTCGTGTTAAGTGTTTGTGCATTGTAAAGTATTAGGACAATTCTTGTGCTCAGATCCTAACGAAGTTAAAGCCTATGGTACACGATGCTTGTTTTCTTGTTGGTTTAACTGATAGATTCGTTGCGTGCTTCTTTGTGGTCTGCGTTGCATACTGCTGTGATGGAAGCACTGTTAATCATGGCTTCACACGTGTTAATTCACTTGCGAGTTAGCTTGATGTTTCATAGGTCCAGCCATAATTTGGACAAACGACCGGATTGGTTAGTTCAATGGCGGTATTCCAAAATTGACTGCCAGTATTGAAAATCTATAATGCACGTAACGTAAACTATAGGTTTTCAATACTGGCTGTAAATTTTAGAACACAGTTAATAAACAACCAATCCAATCATCTGACAATTGATCATGTTTTTTTCAAACATATGTATAAACATAAGTATGGCAAACTGAAGTGTAAAAAGAGGATATAACCAAAAATATTTGAGAAAATTATTTACAGGTTACATTCATTGTAAATATTAAGGCATAAAATATTTAGAAAATGTTATTATCAATTTAATAGTAATCCCAGCATGTCCAAAATCAGGGCATAAGACATCGTAAAGATATCTTGTAAGCAATCTTTTTGATTTTTTTTTCCTATAAATTTATTCTTACTTTTTTTTATGTATTTATTAATATTACTACGTAAAACATACGTTAAATATTATTTTTGTTTTTAATAATATCTTCTGTGTACATCCTAACCTAAATTCTTTACCTACCTAGCAGCAAATCTCATAAGAAAAATAGCACCGGACCTATCATTGAAAACTAGCATGCTAGCACGCATGGCATCACGCAATACGCCATGTTTCTAGCAGCGTAGCCAGCACAGCTGCTAGCATAACGCCTCGCATATGATCTAGCAGGAAAACAAGCATCGTGTACCGTAGGCTTAAGATTCCAATACTTCTTGTTGGTTTTGATTTAGTATGTATTCAATAAATAAATATAAAAATTCGTGTATAGAAATCGTATGTATTTATGTATAACAAATAAATTAAACTTGAAGAGAAACTGCTGTTTAATCTACTAGATTAATGAAATTCGACTTTGTTCCTCTTCTTATATTAGAGAGTAATATTTTATTAATATTTTTTAAATATTTGTCTAAATATGCCTAACTGCATAGTTCCTTATTGTAAATGTGGAAGCAGTGGAAAAAGTCTATTTGCACCACGAATGGTAAGAGGAAATAAATAAATA
>NW_017256051.1:2174046-2179445 GCF_001594055.1 Mycetomoellerius zeteki
CCATCCAACAGCCATCGAATTCACCCGATATGGCTCTCTGCGATTTTTTTCTGTTCGAGTCAAAAAACCACTACGGGGAACGCGTTTTAAGCCGAAAGGAGGTAATGGAAAAATCAAAAACCGTGCAGAGGTAGATGTACTCAAGACGGCGTAACTTTTACAAATGTCAAGCTATGGCGATAAAATTTGGTGGAAATGTCAATGATAGATGTGGCAACCTAATCAAAAAAACAGAACTCAAATCAACTGACTCAGAGCATCACCTGGTGATAATTCCGGGAACTTTTTGATCAAGATGGTATATATAAATGTTCAATTCTCTTTATTAAAAATGCCTCCGTGATTAAAAATAAATGAAATTTCCAAATCGAAATATAGGTTAGCAAAATGTAGATTAGAGAGAGCGAACTGTATGTCACGTGACAGTCAATACTTCCAACTTTTCCCGCAATGGCGCTAAAATCATATCTTCTCGATTTTTCGAAACCGTGTTTCGAGCCCATATTTCATCTTCGAGCTTGATCTTCTTTTTATTACTCCATGTTGTAACCCATGTAGACTTGTGCTGGATTCACACTGCATCTGATTTTCGTCGTACGACGTTCTGCATTCAATCAGAAAACAGGATTCCGATATTACGAAGCAAAATTCATCGGAATCCTGTTTTCTGATTGGTTGCAGAGAGAAAATCAGATGCAGTGTGAATCCAGCATTGTACACAGTAAAAGAGTGGGGTGTGTAGACCGTGTAAACTAGGGATCCACAGTCTGTTCTTAAGCCGGTTTTCATAGTCAGTTCTTATATTCAAGACCTTAAGGCACTTATATTCAAGATCTTAAGTTCAGTCTTGAGATGTCACGAACCAATCAGAGGGCTGTATTAGCATCTTAAGACATTACTTAAGACGGTCTTGAAATAAGATCTGACTATGAATACCGGCCTTAATCTCAAGCAATAGGTCTGTTCGCGTTGCTTGCACTTTTGGCACTCGGCATCTTCGCTTTCTCTCTTTTCAAGGCCAAATATATATCTATCTCATTTTAAGTGCAAAAATATTTGGGGATTTCATGCAACGCGAACAGACCTAAGGTCTTAAGATGCTAATATGGCTTTCTGATTGGTTCATGCACTAGCTTAAGGCCGGAATCAGATTACGCATTGAATATTGAGATTGAAGATTGACAAATTCAAATTTGACCAATCGAAACGAAAGGAGCTAAAATTTTTTTGTCCTTATTGGTCAAATTTCAATCTTCAATCTTCAACCTCAATCTTCAATGCGTAGTCTGATTCCGGCCTAAGACCATCTCGAATCTTGAGCAACGTCTATAGATTCCGCCCTAGTACTCATGAGTTCGGGACGGCTACGCCATGATGTAATAAGAAAGATGAAACAAATCATGGATGCGCAGTAATCCATGGTCTCGACCAATAAGAATTAGGTCCAAATGTTCAAAAGCAATATGGCTGCAGCATGTAAGTTAGGTTACGTGGTTTTGTGACGACTGATGACGACGTGATCGCTGAGCGATTTTCAATATCTTATCTTTTGTAAGGCTTTCATTTCATTTTCAAAGCGCTATATTTTTATATCTTAACTCTGTTCTCCGTTTTTAAATTTAATTTTACGATTTGTCCTTGAGATTCTTTTATATTCTTTCAAGTTTCGCATGTGAATTCTCAGTAGCCAATTGAAAATCTACGTGCACGAATTTATAAAGTATAGATTTGTAGTAAGCAATAAATGTTTAAATTTATATATACTTCTACAGCCTTTATATATACTTCTTGTAAAACTTTTTTCTTGTAAAACTTCTTGTAAAGCATAGTTTGAATTTTTCTGTGTATTTCCGACTATTTATTTGAATTAGCTTATATTGAACAGTTATATTGAACTATCTCAGATATTTACATCTATCTATAAACGTTATCACAGGTCTTTATCGAACATCGTGTATATAATAAGTGCTCGAAATATTTTAGTTGCAAAATATATTTTAGTTCATTACAAAAGAATTTTTGAACGTTTATTATTCCAAGTAGTTTTACATTATATTTTCAAATTTTTTAAGTACATATGACCGTATGTAATTATTTCGTGTTCAAATTGCGCGGATGTATTTGGATCTAAATTTTATTGGCTCCGCTAATCGTGTCGCCATTACTGTGCGCAATGATACATCTTTCTTATTACATCATGGGCTACGCCGCCTCGAACAAAAATAATATATGCCCGCTTGAAACCTAACCGCCTAGAAGTTGCAGCCTAGACAGTGTTCGCTTGGAATATTTCTAATCCATGTAGACAGTGGGGTGAGAACAGTCTTTAAAAATAGGCTTTAGAAATACTATTCTCACACTCCGAATTCCAAATGGGTCTTTACTGTCTCTTTTACTGTCTACTGTTTCAATAGTCTGGATTAAAAAATCAATTAATCTCTCTTTATCGAATGTTAAATGTCCGAATTCAAGCAGGCCTAGCATTGTATGCTATACAATTTCGCTTTTGACAATAACGTTACGTCTTATTTTATAGCGATCATTTTAAATTTTGTATACTCTATGTACGGTCAGGACTAAAAAGGTTGCAACGCTTTTTTTTCGATGGGTTTCGGAATGCAGTCTACTTACCGAGCGATTGGTTCTTATGGCTTCTGCTCACAGAACGCGGCAACGCTTAAGCGGGGAGCACAGACTCTTGCATAACGCATTATACATAAGGCATAAGAAATTCATCCAATCAGAGTTCTTTATTTCATGGAAAGGAAGTAAACGAAGGATTTTGATTGGTTCATTTTTTTATCCATTACGTGTTATGTGTTATGCAAGAGTCTGTATTGCGGCCATTAAGTCTGATTTAAGCGGGGAGCACAGACTCTTGCATAACGCATTATACATAAGGCATAAGAAATTCATCCAATCAGAGTTCTTTATTTCATGGAAAGGAAGTAAACGAAGGATTTTGATTGGTTCATTTTTTTATCCATTACGTGTTATGTGTTATGCAAGAGTCTGTATTGCGGCCATTAAGTCTGATTTAAGCGGGGAGCACAGACTCTTGCATAACGCATTATACATAAGGCATAAGAAATTCATCCAATCAGAGTTCTTTATTTCATGGAAAGGAAGTAAACGAAGGATTTTGATTGGTTCATTTTTTTATCCATTACGTGTTATGTGTTATGCAAGAGTCTGTGCTCCCCGCTTTATAATGGCCGTAACCGTTAACTTATGCCGGTGCCGGTAAAGTTCAACCATAGGATTTCAATGCTTTCGTTCATACTAACTTGCCGTATTAGTATAGTTTTGATAAAATTAGAGTAGAAAATATTTATTCTAGCCTCATTTGTTCTCATGTCTCTATGCCATCGATGTGATAGATTTCCTAACCTGAATAGGCGTTAACTTCAACGATTACTATTCGGTTTATGGAACAGAGCGTCACTTTTTTTTGCTATATTCGTTCATTTCGTGCAAAAACGCATCGAATAAGCCTAATTTCGTCAAAATCGAGGAAGGAATTCTTGAGTATTACCAAAGTACGTTTACTGTCAAGATGCGCGTGATAGAGAAGGATAGATTGTCCCGATATTTTGCTTCTCAAATTTAGGTATATATAGCTAATGCTTGGTCTATCTTAAAGCCATCACACGTACAAAAATTTTAATCGTAATCATAAGGTCGCAAGCAAATCAACCAATCAATCAAAATTACGATCTCGCGTTTCAAAACGCTCGACTGTGATTGGTTGATTTGCTTACGGCTTTACGATTACAACTAAAATTTTTTTATGCGGGGTCTACGATAGAAGTCATAACGGTCGTAGAGTCTTAAGTCATAGAAAATTGACCAATCATAGTCGATTATTCTTTTCATATTCGACTGTGATTGGTTAATTTTCTACGACTTAAGACTCTACTACCGCTACGATTTCTATTGTAGACCCCGCATTACGTGTGATGGCCTTTACGCGTCGTTTACAATATGCGAAGTAAGTTTGGTTTAAGAAGTAAGAGTAAGAAATTGACCAATCACAGTCGATTATTCTTCTCACATTCGACTATGATTGGTTAATTTCTTATTCTTACTTCATAAACCAAGCTTAAGCCGGCGGCACACGATGCTTGTTTTCCTGCTGGATTGCTCGCTGGATTAGAATCTTGCCACCGTATTGGCTGCGGTGCTGCCAGTGCCAACATCGCAGCCAATACGGTGACAAGATTCTAATCCAGCTAGCAATCCAGCAGGAAAACAAGCATCGTGTGCTGCAGGCTTTACTTCGCATATTGTAGGCTACGGTTCAATTGATGCTACAAATGCTTTGAAGCATTTTTTGATTGGTCAATTAGTAAAATTCTTTCTTCCGATTATGGTTAATCAAACGCTTTGAAGTATTTCTAGCGCCAAGTGGACCGCACCCGTAGACGAATTATCGAAATGTTTGTTCAAGTCGAATAGTTGGCGATTTTCGATTTCTTTCAAGTGCTAGTCGTAACATACTTCTCTCAATTTGTTCTTCAAATTACTGATTGTAGTGATCATATGTATATTATTATAATAACCATAAAAATTAATTTAAAATTTGGAAGAAATTTTTAAGCGTATAATTTTAAGAAAAGTGAAAGCTTTAGAAATGAAAGAGAGGAAAAGAAAAACAATTTTATTCATAATGTTGAATGTAATTAGGACATAAAGAATTTTTTATATCTCTCATCGTGATATAAATGATTTCAGATAAATGATTTCGATGATGGAAATTACTATGAACGTGCGCACGCGTTATTGTTAAGAACATTAATCGAATGAATGCCGTTTATATGTATATCACCAAGATATTAACACATGTCCGCAGTTCTGTCACAAACGGACAGGATTTAAATAACGATGAAAGCCATCCCACGGAAGACGAGTATAAACGATTACAATAGATTTCATTGGAACATTTTACCCAGCTACGATGATTATCCCGAAGAAGAGAATAATGAAAGTAAGCGACAGCCAAAATAGGACAATTCCAATCTAAAAATTCCAAAGAACAATTATTAATTTTTAATAAAAACAAACAAGTAGTATCATCAGTAGTATCGTCATGAGCATCATGTTTTGTTGCGCGCGCGTCTGGTATTATTTTTATATTTCGAATTGAAAGATATATGTACTTATATTGTTACAATTGGGAACGGAGAATGATCAGTGTGATAGATGATGAGATGGACTCAATAACGACGGGGTCGCGCGTAGAATGTGAAATATGGCGTATCGTGTTATTGAACGATAACTGCAAGTTATTAGGGTCGATTGACGAGTAACTCGAGTAAAGAGCGCGTAAAATGTCTCTCAACTTTTGTGTGTGTGTGTGTGTGTGTGTGTGTGTGTGTGTGTGTGTGTGTGTGTGTGTG
>NW_017256051.1:2179554-2181756 GCF_001594055.1 Mycetomoellerius zeteki
GTGTGTGTGTGTGTGTGTGTGTGTGTGTGTGTGTGTGTGTGTATGCGTACCGTGTACAAAGTCGTGTCTCTCCGGCTTACTCTCGTGATTGGCGTTGCGACCTTACGTATGTAAATTATTCCAGCACAAATGCCGCTTGGTAGATTTATTTAACTCTCCTAGTACGTAGACACTCGCGAACTCGATGAGTTAACACTCGTGCTTTGATCGAGGACGGGCACATAACAATCTATCTATCTGGTTCATTTTCGACTTTCGCGCGCATTTAATGTCTCGTTTGTCATTGACGTTAAATAAAAAGTTTCGTGTTTACGTTGTTATTCAAGATTTGTGATTATTCAGGATTAGTTCAGTGAATAAGCAATAGTACCTATTGTTCATGAGAGTAAATTGAACGATTGGATGTACAAGCTACCTACTATATCGTGAAAATTACAAGAATTTCGTGCAATAGTTTTCTTTCTTTTCCTCTTTCTTCTTTTTTAAAAACGGTTTAATTTCTCTCGTTCAATTCAATAGAATCGATTGGAAATGGTTCAACAACTTTTCGCGCACGATTAGTTTTTCTATTCTTCTTTACATGAATTTTTTAGAAATTGTATTATCAAAATTCAGTCTTTATTATTATTAGTATTAATATCATCGGATTAATAAAAAACGGAAATAAAATTCTGCGAAAAGTAATTGAAGCATAATTCAACTGTTGATCCTTAATTTTATTACATTTGCAGATTATATATATTATAAGAAATTCTATTGTAGGGAAGATTGGGGCAAGTTGTTACACGAGGTAAGTTGTAACAGTTAGTTTTTTTAGTTGTTATGAATGGCAGCACATTTGTACGAATCTTCGTATGTAATCCTTATGATACTCTCTACAATTTTACATAATTTAGCCGCTATAGTTGTATTCTTAGAAGACGCTACGTTTGTTTTCCTGATTTTCACTGTTGAAAATAAATATTTCATTGTATGAATTGTATTATTATATACATAAGGTAGAGGTATGTGATTATGCTTTTGTACATTTCTTTTGTGTATATATAATAACACGTTTTATTTGAATCTATGTGTGTACTGATTTTCGATTTGTATTTTTTCGAATAAAAAATGAAGAGTTCCAGCAGGTTGTTGCACTTCAATCAGGATAGGTTGTTACATTGATCTCATACTTGGAATTAAAAATCATCTTTGTTTTTCTTCTATCTAATTGTGCGGTCTTGCAAAAAGAAAGAAAAATAGAGGATCTACTGTGTAATAAATGTAAAAACGTGAATTTCTTGAAAGTCATTTTTAGTGTTAGTATTTTAATGTTTTTTAAATTAATGATAATTAGCTCAACTGAGGAGCTTACTAACACATATGTTATTTTAGCTTAATGACACGTTTTTTGTAAATTTGTACTAAAATAACTTTGTATTTTTAGTTGATTATAACTAACTATTAAGCACATTAATGCATTTTTTAATAAAGACTGTAGCCTAAAGACTGAGGAGGGCAAAAGTGCCCCAGACTCAAAAAAATTTGAGACTTTTTAAATGAAGAGGACATATTTAGAAACTAATTTAGGCACTGTATTAATTTTTAATATACGCGTATATAGAAGGTATCGCATAATTGTTGAATTTTAAATTTAAATGTTATATACTGAATATCAGGGTTGGATAATGCTAAATTAAAAAGATAAAAGTTAAGTTAAAAAGTTAAAAAGTTAATTAATTTTAACTTACCCAGACAGCACACAATATTTATAAAATATTTACAAAATGTTTATAAATATTTGTAAGATTTATTTTAAATATTTTGTAAATATATTTTTGTGGTCTCTCTTAGCACAGATCACATAAATATTTATTATAAATAATATGAAATATTTATTGTAAATGTTATAGTAAATGCTATAAAAATACTTAATGATACATTATAATCGAAGTAAAAAATATTTTTTAGAAATATTTATTTATATTTATCATAAATATTACATAAAATATTTGGTCTATATTTTAATAATATTTCGAATAAACTTTATATAAAATATGTATGAAATATGTATGTATATAACATTTCAAAAAATGAATATTAATAAATATTTATCATAAATATTCTGTGCTGTCTGGGTAACTTATTGTTAGTTACATTTTAGACTCTTAACTTTTTAATTTAATTTAGTTACATTTTATCGGTAACTATTACTTTTTAATT
>NW_017256051.1:2181778-2182609 GCF_001594055.1 Mycetomoellerius zeteki
CACAAAATTATGTAAAATGGCCAAACTTTTTTTTCTTTTTTTTTTAGTTATTTGTTCGGACCAAATTTAACTTTTAACTTTTCAATTATTTTTTTTATTAACTTAACTTTTACTTCAATTAATTTCACTATGGATTAACTTGTATTTTAATAAAATTAAATTTTCAAGCTATTAACTTTAACTTAACTTAGTTAAAAAAAAAGTTAACTTATCCAACCCTGCTAAATATATGTATAAAAAAAATTTATATTATAAAGAATGAATATATATAGAGGATGCCCCGTAAGTTTTTGCTTTTGTGTAGATAGAGCGGACTAAACTGAGTCATAAACGCTAATATTACCAATACTCAATAGCTAGCACTTGTTATAACACATTTTTACTTTCAAATATAATATTTCGAAACGTTTCTGAGGTACACACTTTAGTATTTAATTACACCTACTTCCTCATTTTTCTTAAACTTGAGCGTATTATCACATGAATATATGTATTTTTAAGTGTGTTATTTGCTATTTAACATTTTATTTGACTGTATATATTTTGAGTTATGCAAATTTAAACAATACCATGGCATTTTGCTAATGTGATCATCTATGGATATTGATTACTCACAACCTCTTTTTTAAGATTTTCATATCAAAATAATTATTTGATAATCGATTGTAGCTCTACGATTAATCTATAGTTTATATTACGTGTATTATTTTTAGTACTGAGATTTTTAGTACTGAGCAGCTTATATACAGAAGTTATGTGAATGTATATACATCTATTTGCATACATTTTAAAATGTTTTACTTTTTTGTTAATTTTGTAACCAAATACTGT
>NW_017256051.1:2182744-2183137 GCF_001594055.1 Mycetomoellerius zeteki
TGAGTCCAGAATCGATTCAACAACATTTTAACGAATGTAATTGTCAAGTTTTAAACTTAAATATTGATTATTAACAAAGTTATTGTGTAAAATATAACTTGGATGCCATAATACCATCTTCTCCTCTAATAATTTTTTACTCAAGTACTATATTAACTTTATAGAAAAACTGTGAGAGACAAAAATCATTTATTTTCTTCTCAAAGAACTCTAAGAATTTTTTCAGAATTTTTTATCAACTTTTTAGTACTGCATTTTCTTATTTTTAACAACATGAGAAAATACGGCATTAAAAAATTCTGAAAAAATTCTAAAAAAATTCTCAGAACTTTATGAGAAGAAAATAAACAATTTTTGTCTCTCGCTGTTTTTCTATAAAGTTGATAGTATTTA
>NW_017256051.1:2184498-2186161 GCF_001594055.1 Mycetomoellerius zeteki
AGGAGCATATGTCTATAGGACTTTTTTTCTTAGTTTTTTACTCCTCTACACGCTCCCGAAGTTTTGCCATTTAATTTGGAAACACCCTGTATATATACCATATATATATATATAGCAATTTTTAGTAATTAATATCTCGTTAATCATTGCGAAAATTGCAAAATGGTAGAGGGCTTTTCGACTCAGTTTAGTCCGCTCTATCTACACAAAAGCGGTTAAACATTTGCGAACACTTACGGAACACCTTGTATATATAAGGGTCGATCAAATATAAACGAGACTTTTTAAAGAATTTTTTATTAGATTAATATATATCAAAACGAATACAAAATTATTTTTCTACATAGTTTCCACTATACCCTTGAGAAAATTTACTTAACGAAAAGTTAAAGTTTTTAAAAGTAACCTTTCAAATGTAAAAGTTAACTTAAAAAATTTTTAAGTGATATAAAGTGATCGAAGCAATTTTAAAGTATTTGAAAACTTATTAAAAAAAATCTTAGACAAATCAAAGATTTTAAAAACTGACTTTAAAATTGTCTTTAGGTACTTTAAAGGATGAAAAAAATACTTTAAAAGTGCTTTTAAATTTTAAAGTAAGGTTAAGTTGACATAAAGTTTACCCGCAAACACAGTGCGCGACACTGCCACTAGAGGGACGCGGCAATGCTACATTTTCTCGTAAGTAAGATTCATACAGGATAGAATAAAAGGCACAAGAGATTTTTCATTCGTGTTGTTATGAAATAATTTTTTGATGTGGCAAGCCTTCTTATAAGTAAAAAAAGCTTGCTTTAAAATTTAAACATAATTCATATTTTCACAATTATCTTAAAAAAAATTTTATAATTGTTAACTTATGTTTTATAATTTTTATGTTCCTTTAGCTTTAGTTACTTCCAGTTCTTTCTTTAAGTAAATTTTAAAGTTACTTTAAAGAAAAATTTAAAGTGTCCAAATTTACTTATCAAATTTTTTAAGTTTTCTCTAAAATAGGTTTTAAGTTTTTTTTTTAAGTTTTGTTAAATAAATTTTCCCAAAGGTAATCTACATATTTTTCCATCTCATTGGCAGTTTTCTTATTCCTTCTTCATAAAAGTTTGTTGGACGAGTATATGTATAATCAGTTGCGTACGAAATCTTGCATCTCATTGTGCAAAACTTTTACAGAAGAATTTATGCCACTTCTACACTTGAGCCTTCGAAAGTATATCACTGCCGAATTGTGTACGCAATCTGCGAAAAATTTCTGCCGATTTAATACTTTCACGGGTTCAACAAAAACTTGATAATTATACGTTGCGCAATGGATACATGCACTTCCTATTTATTCATCGTGATAACAATGAAACCAAAAACTCGCAACAAGTGTGCAGAACTGAACATGCCTAAACACTACTATCATTGCAATTATCCGATGTTGCTATATTAATGAAAATTGAAGCATCCTGTGTCAATTTCAAAAGTTTCATTTTATTATAGCCTCTATTATTATTTCTGGATTCTTTTGAACATTCTAAGATGAAAATCCTAATACGAAAATATCGAGGCTATAATAGTTTTCGAATTACACACTATCTTTAACCAATTATAATTCAAAAGTTATTATAGCCTCAACATTTTGGTATTAGAATTTTCGTCTCAAAATAATCTCAGGAATCTC
>NW_017256051.1:2186575-2195185 GCF_001594055.1 Mycetomoellerius zeteki
ATTGCTGCAAGAGGTGCACATTTCGAACAAAATCTTCATTAAAAAGTTTATAAATAAAATAATTAAAATAATAAATTAAATATATTTTTTTCTTTTTTCGTGATTTCCTGCGAAACAAAGCAAAAAGGAGCATATGTCTATAGGACTTTTTTTCTTAGTTTTTTACTCCTCTACACGCTCCCGAAGTTTTGCCATTTAATTTGGAAACACCCTGTATATATATATGTGTATACAGGGTGTTAGTTAAGTATGTTACCATACTCAACAGAGCGATTCTTTGGTTTATTTAAAGTAAAAAAGTCCATACAAACATGTGTCCTAAACGACTTAGCTTTCCAAAATACAGGTGAATGTTCGCAAATGTTTGATGAAACGGTAAATTGCGTTGGAGATATCTTTCTGCAGAAATATGCCTTGCTTCACATGAGTTACCATTCGTACAACCGTAAACAAAGTGACAAGTCAAAGTCAAAGTCACAAAATCAAAAATAGGCTTCAGTTCTGATGTTGCAACATCCCGAATAGCGCTGATTGGTTACTTCAATGACGCATTCTCTATTCCGCAGTCTTTTTCCGCACCGTATGATTTCACCCTTAGAGGGCCTGCTCTATAAAGATATCAATACACGCCTTTTTATCTCTCTTTGTCCGTTTTTTAATAAATGATACGTGATTATACTAGATTAATCTTGTACAATGGAGACATGTTTAATTGTTTTTTTCAGAGAAAATGCAAAGTGGCAGTAACTTGAACCAATTCAGCGACGATGACTTTTTCAGCAGTGGACCGTGTCCGTCGTGCAGATTGGCTATCAATAAGGAAACCGGTAGACTCAAGTGTGTGACAAGTTGCAGTTGTTTATTTTCTGCATATTTCGGTATAAATTTCTCACATTTTTAACAAGTGAGTGAATCTTTTGTAAAACTTCTGTAGATGGTGTACTGGTGGAAGCGAAGCGCGGCGTTTTCGTGTCAAACTGATGCTCCTTATACCTGCCGTGTTGCTGCCGATCACCATAGTGTTTATCGCTTTATCGCGATTTCAAGCCACAACCAAAACCTCCGACTCACACGCGGTTTCTATTTATGAGCTGCAGGAACAGGATAAAGAAAAGATCGAAGATGGCGTCTTTTGGCGTAAGTTTCCACATGACTGCAAATACACAATAGCTGAAAGAATGTAATAAACAATTAAGAATTTTCATTATACACGATAAACGATTTTTCGTTAACGCTTTTTCTTCAATAATTAAATCTATTCCGATGTAATGCTTGTAGAGAATAAACTGCGATTATATTATCGATAGATCGATTTACAATATTGTCAATATTTACGATATTATTACGCGAAATTGTCGATAGAGTTATGAAACTTAATCAGTTAAAAAACTTAAGTCTCGTCATTATTTGCGATTATATTAAATAGCACGAACAAAATATTAAAGAAACAAAACAAATAAGAAGTAAAAAACAAGGCCATAGGAATCAACCGCAAGATGTATGTAATGCAAGGATCATCTTCTTAATGAGTCAAAGAGGAATGTTGTTTATAAAATCAATTGCAATGATTGTGATGCATCCTATGTTGGCCAGACGTATCGAAAATTAAAAACCAGAATTTCAGAACATCAGAAACGTATTACTGTTGTCGGAGCATAGGTTGCATCATGGTCATGACTTTGATTGGGAAAATATTGAAATTTTGGATGAAGAAAAATATTATAATAAGTGTTTGATCAGAAATGATTCATATCAAGAGACAGAAGAATGGCTTAAACTTACAAACCAATACCGAAGCTTTAAGTCTTACTTACAATGAGATTCTCAATAAATTAATATAAACTGTTTTTAGGATTGACCGTTCTTTTTTCTCTGTTGTTTATTACTGGTGTGATCGTCATAATGACAAGACGTATTCGCTGTTCTGTACATTTGTAAACCTTTACCTTTAATTTGTGACGAATTTCGCTCTTTTATGTTCGATAATTTGGTACAAGATTGTTTGTGAACTGTGTGGAGATATGAGGTGAACATTCTTAATCACGATTGTCCAATGTATTTTTTACAAATTCTTAATACAATTCCAGCTGGACGTTTATCTCAACTCAGCAATGTAACTGTGTTGGACAATTGCTCGAGGTCTCATATCCTCACTTGTGCGATCACATGCGGCTAAACATCAAAATTGTGGCGATGTAGACGTATATATTTTTAATGCGTAACTAGGTTTTTTTAATTAATTATTTTTAAGTTTATAATGTGAAGCTGAAGATGACTCAAATCTAGAGTTGAAACGTACTTAACTAAAGATTTATTAAATGTTTCTCGCATTACATACATCTTATGGTTGACTCCTATATGGCTTTGTTTTTTACTTCTTATTTGTTTTGTTAATTAAAGGAGTCTGTCAATATTTAATATTTAAGTTAAAGTAGTTGATTATTTGAAAGATAAAAATATTAAAGAGTATATCATGTAAGAGTATACGTTCTCTCTTAATAAATTAAAATGATACTGATTTGCTTGACGATCATAGAGATGAAAAAGTTAAATTACAGTAAGTAATACGTAATTCTTTAAGAACGCCCTTAAAAAACTGATTAATTACTTTATTAGCTACCAGTCGCAACGATGTAGAACATACGGCAGAAGAAACCGAAGAAAAGGACCGATTTTTGCTTCCCGATATGAAAACGAGTTACGTGCCTGTAGATACGCATCCTCCATTTCAATTGCAATCGCCCCATCGACGAAAAAGAGACATCGACGGGGTACTTAATCTCCAAACAAATTCAAGGCGATCTCAAATTTGGTTCTCTGATTAAAAAATAACCCTCTTTTCTCCTTTTTTTACATACTCCTCTTACCATTTTTCATATTTTCGCGTCTCATCTCATTCTCTTTTATCTTCCTGTTCTATTCCCATATCCTTGAGTCTGCAATCATTCTATCCACATATGCCACAAGTGGCAAGAAAATATCCCGAAGACAACACGATCCTTTTCAGGAGAATTACACGAGGGATGGTTTCAAATTGGACAATCGGGCGATGTCTTCGTCTCATGCACACGCTCGTTTAGCTAACGGCAAATTGGCAGAATCCCTTTTAAGGAAAGAATCAGATAGGAAAAATGGTATAGCGAAGAGCTCCTTTTCGACTTCAGACAGCGTGAGGCTGTGTGACAAAATCGACAGAATCAAGGTATACAAGTATGGATCCTACTAATGACTGATCAGGAAATTGTCATTATCGGTAATTCTCGTAGTAGTTGTTAGAGATAAATAGTTCAAAGTGTTCAATAATATACATATCTTAATAGTTTTATATATATATATATACAATTAGGCAGGGCTGGGTAAAATGCCTTTCGAATTCCATTTAAAATATTAATTGTAAAATACTTTAAAAAAATATATTTAAAATGCAAAATACAAAATAAATTTTTTGAAACCATTTTAAATGTAAAATGGATAAATAGGTATTTTAAATGGTTTTCGGATGCAAAAAAAATGGTTTTTTCTTCCATAGCGGAAAAAAATTTTTACGAAAAAGTACAGAAAAACTATATAAAAACTATATATTGAGACAAGATCTTAGAAATCTATAGTTTGGTAAATCCATAGATTGAAACAAGATCTTAGAAATTCTTGAGTTTTTCGTAGATATTCGTATGGGATGCAAAGTAGTTTACGTCCCACTATGAATATCTATGAAAAACTAAGAATTTCTAAGATCTTGCTTCAATAATCTATGTAGTTTTTCCGCCAGGATAGTATACAGTTTAAAAAAATATTTTACATTTAAAATCCATTTTCAACGGAATTTGAAGCCCTGACTATTGTATTATAAATAAAGTATTTCTGACGGGAATATTTAAAATTTTTTAATATTATGATTCATATTATGATGACATGGAAATGGGACTGTTTACTTGAATAAAAAAAATTAATACGAAAAGCGCCGGTTACGGTTAAAATTAGATGTTAAGACTAATATACATTTTTAGAAATGTACATAGTATTTTACATAAAGCTGGAACACTCATTTTTTATTAAGATTCGATATTTATGGACTATCTGGAATTAATTTTCTCTTTACAATTTAATTTGCAGTTTATTTGAATATTCATAAAAATCTTTGGCCAATCATGGGACTTAGTTCTTCTTATACGTTAATGATTCTAGGGAAAATTTGTGAAAACATAGAAAAACCATTTACCTATTTTATAAATAGTTAAATGATAGACATGATTCCATTTTAAATGTAAAATGAAAATGGTTTTCCAAAAACCATTTAAAATAGAAAATGCAAAATGTAATTTCCATTTTAAATACATATTTAAAATAGAACTATTTTAAATATTTCCCAGCCCTGCAATTAGGGTGCATCGAAAAAAGTAAGTCGTATTAATCGGAATCTAATAGTGCGCAACAGTTAGTATTTTATGCCAAGAAGAAATGTACAAAACTCCGATGCGGTCGCATTATATCTTCTGTTCTGCCAAGAGTGTTAAAGTTTTCAAATTTAACTTAAAAATTATGAAATGTTAATTTCTGAATCGACGATCCAACCGAATTCGCTATTAGATTGCCCCCTACGAAGGTTTGCCAATATAATATAGACCATGATCCAAATTCGAATTTCCTATATCCTCTTAGTCATATTTGTTCTCTTATTCCCCAAAATCCCTTTTAGTATTATCTTACAGCTAATTAGGAAATTCATTGATTCAAAATTGCGAATCGAATATTCAAAATGGCGAATTAAAATAATGTTTGTATCCACATTTGAAACTAAACGTGACGAATAGTAAACACAGAAGCAAAAGGACATCGCCGATTCAGAAATTAACATGTCAGAATTTTTAAGTTAAAGAAAACTTTGACACTCTTGGCAGAACAGAAGATATAATTCGACCACATCGGAGTTTTGCACATTTCTTCTTGGCATTAAATATTAACTGTTGCGCACTATCAGATTCCAATTAACACGACTTCACTTTCTTTGACTTACCCTAATATACAGGGTGTCTCAAAAAAAACGGATCGAAACACAATGGGGACGTAGATTGGATCAAGGGGAACAAAATAGTTTTGTACCATTTTGCAGTTGACGCAATATTTAACGAGATATTAACGTTTAAAGATAGGCGAATACAAGCGTCCGACCAGCCTACTCATGTACTACTGCCGGCAGGACGGCCTACCGTCCCACCGATCGCATGACGCGCCGGCCGAGCGGCGGGACAAAACTATTTTGTTCCCCTTGATCCAATCTACGTCCCCATTGTGTTTCGATCCGTTTTTTTGAGACACCCTGTATACAGGGTGTCCCATTTTAATGTCCCACCCCAAATAACTTTTTTATTTTTGATCTTAGAAAAAAATGTTTTAAACAAAAGTTGTATGGCTTTGAGGGAGACATAAGGTGGTATCATTAGTTGTGCCTTGAATAGTTGCTTGAAGGTCACGTGAAGATCACCTTCAATTTCTTAAATGGAACCCCTATTTTTCATTAGATATTCTTGTAGCTTACCTCAAAAGCTTTCCAAAACACTATAATAAAATATTTTTTCATTGAGTACATTTTTAGTTATGATGCTCGAAAGTTATAGTACCTCCGACTTTTAGCATTATCCAAGATGTCCGATCGACAGCTAAAACCTCTTAAATGTTGTTTAGGACCATGAACTGGATATCATTTATCAAAATCAAGGCTATTGGAAGTTGTACATTTTATTTTCATTTTTACGTTAAAATAAATTTTTAGTGTAAAACGAGTTATGAGACTCGAAAGTTACAGTCTTCAGCATTAGCACCAGAGCTCTAAATTTATTAACCTGCTATTTCCGGATTGTTAAATTCGGCCTCTTTGGCAAAATTATTCACACCGAGTACTTCCTGTCAACGGATCCACGAGAACGAGTGTATGCAATCTTATTCCTTTTTGTTTTCTCGCACGTGTTCTAGAACGTGCGTGATAGCCGAGCATTACAAGGATAGTGCCTTGCCTTTGCCTCATCGGTAAAAACGCGAAATAAACATTCCGATCACGATCGTTGGAGCTAGGTCTCTGGTTTGTGTGTATCATTGACTGCGTTCCGTTTTACGCATGATGCTCATGATGCATCTTTTATTCTTGTTGTTCACCAAATGTTAAACAAGGATAAATGATGTATTATGCACATCATGCGTGAAACAGAACGCAGCTATTGTCGGATCTTTGTTTACTATCGTCTGCCACGCGCGCTCTGCATTAGATTTTTCGCCGCAGTTTTTTTTGGAAAGTTCCGTACAAGTTCATACTGTTGGTCCATCTGATCAGTATGCCTGATTACAACTCTAATGGGATTGTTGACATATTTCTAGTGCTTGATGAGTGCAGAGATAACTATTGCAGAGTTGCAGCTTTGTATCATCAGAGATTTTCTAGAAGGCATTACTTAAATGATAGTATAATTCGCATAATGGAGTGTCGCGCGTCGTGAATGACGCAGAATTCGGAGATGAAATAGACAACGCAGAGATCATAATAATATTGAAGATATGCGTATTACTGCTGTATTAGGGATGGTTGCTATGAACCCACATGTGAGCACTCGACAAATAGAGAGTGAGTTAGGCATTCTAAGAAATACAGCTTCCAGATTATTATGATCTTTAAAGTATCATTCTTACCTGTGACTCTCACACAGGTACTGTCTAATAATGACATGATACGTAAAGTCGAATTTTGTAGGTGGTCGCAAGAAATGTTGCGAGAATCCAAATTTCTTTAGATATCTTGTTTAGTGATGAAGTAACATTTCACAATACTGGGCAGCTAAACAAACATAATTGCCAATATTGATTGGAAGAAAACTCACAATGGTTTCGGCAGGTTGCACATCAACATTGATGGAGCTGTCTCGTGTGGATTCTCGGATATCTTGTAGGACCCTATTTTTTTGACGGTACTTTAAACTCAGAACTATAATATTTGCAGTTTTTGCGAAATGATTTACCGCATTATCTTGAGAATGTCGATCTTCACACAAGACTCAATGCTTGGTTCCAGCATGATGGTGCACTACCGTATTACCACCGAAGAGTGCGTCGCTTCTTGCATAGAAGATTCCCTCAGAAATGAATTGGACATGATGGACCTGTAGCATGACTACCACGTTCTCCCGATCTATCCGCTTGATTTTTTTGGGGAGGTTTATTAAAAGATATTATTTTTGCACGAGCGCCGACAAATGACATGAAAGAACGAATACCACAAACATGTCAAAAAGTTACTAGAAATTTGTTACTGAATTCGATTCAGTATTACGTTTTTCGGTTGCATTGATGTTCAGGGAAACGTTTTTAAGTATTTATTAAATTCTTAATGCGTTTATTTTTAGTTCATTTTTATGTACATAGTGTGTACTATAACACTAAAAGCACCCCGACGTGAAAGGCAAGGGGAACTCACGTTAATAAAGCACCCCGTGAGAAGCAAGGGGACTCACGTTAATCAAACATCTCGAATCGTGAAAGGCAAGGGGACTTACGTTAATCAAGCATCCCGAATCATAAGAAGCAAGGGGATTTACGTTAATCAAGCACCCCGAATCGTGAGAGGCAAGGACACTCACGTTAATCAAGCACCCCGATGTGAGAGGCAAGGGGACTCACGTTAATAAATTTAGGGTTCTGGTGCTAATGCTGAAGACTGTAACTTTCGAGTCTCATAACTCGGAAAGTACTTAATGAAAATGAACTTCATTATAGTGTTTTAAAAAGCTTTTGCTATCAGCTATTAGATTCAGAAATAAAAAATATGGTGTTCAATTTTAAAAAATCGATATGACCTTGATCTAACCTTAACAACGCCACCCAAGGTTAAATCAATGGTACCTTCTTATGTCTCCCTCCGAACCATACAACTTTTGTTTGAAACATTTTTCCATATCTACCATAGTTTTCGAAAAATCTTAATGCATTATTTAAAATAGAACACCCTGTATATCTTAAGGTGGTTGTACATAGGGGCGGCTTGTGAGGGATCCGGGCAATCGCCCGAAGTGCTAGGGCATGAGGACGCCGCTTAGTGGGGAAAAAAATTACTGTCCAATAATTGTGATTTGCAGCAACTTTTGAATAGTAATTTTTATTTCCCTACTGTGCGCCGGTATTTGAGAATGAGTTGATAATGCAAAGTGGACATTAGTGAAGTAGTAAAGCAACTTTCTAAGGCTTTATAATTAATATTTGATTGATTATTCTCCATTTTCTTCGGTTTAGGCGATTCGTATTATTTTATTTGTAGTGCTTTAGTTTTTGAGCGAATTTCTAAATATTATTTTTGCGCTATAATTGAAAATGTATTAACTCCTTGTCTAGCACAGGGAACGTATGCCAAAATATTAACGGTAAAAGTACCGATTAGGGGACCCCCCCCAATGACCTTAATCTTGACATATATTTTCAAGGTCATGACCCTGAGTAACCTCCAATAGGTTTTAGCCGTCGCTCGTCCTTCGTTAAAACGTTATTAACAAAAAAAAGTTTTACTATATATCGCAAAAATTCTGTACTTTAAAACACACACACACACACACACACGCACACGCACACGCACAT
>NW_017256051.1:2195437-2196129 GCF_001594055.1 Mycetomoellerius zeteki
TTCCACGCTCGTCAAACATTCACATGTACAAGTCTATTTATTCCTCGGTTTATTTTGCTTACATTTAAGCAATGGAAAGGTCACTATTACGATGCAGGAAGGGGAGGGGGGTGAGATTCGAAGGTGAGAGTCGTGCGTCTCTTTGCAGGGGGGAGGAGGGGTGAGAGTCGAAGGTGAGATTCGCGCGCCCCTCTGCAGGGGGTGAGGAGGGATGAGAGTCGAAGGTGAGAATCGAGCACCCCTTTGCAGTGGGTGAGGGGAGGTGAGAGTCGGAGGTCAGAGTTATCTAAGCTATGTAAAGCAGTTAAAAAATTACTAACTTTAACTGTTAATAACTTTTTAACGAAGGACGAGCGACGGCTAAAACCTATTGGAGGTTACTCAGGGCCATGACCTATACGGTAAATGTTCCGATTAGGGGACCCCCCCCCCAATGACCTTGACCTTGACATATATTATCAAGGTCATTGGGGGGGGCGGATTTCCCTATTCGGAACATTTATCGTATTAACTTCAAATGCAATTATCTTTTGAACATGCCTATGATTATCTCACCCGCTTTAAATATTATGCGTATATGTATAGAGAATATCATTAGGTCTGTTTTCTGTGGCGGAACTAGTGTACGCTTTTGGAACTTAAAGCGAGAGAGGTATATATATATATATATATATATATTTGATATTTGTCGA
>NW_017256051.1:2196375-2206073 GCF_001594055.1 Mycetomoellerius zeteki
TGCGTGCGTGCGTGCGTGTGCAGGATGTAAGTTTGATAAAGCGCTCGTGAGCAGGTAGGGTGGATTAAACTGACAATGAATCGAAAAGTCCTGTACCATTTTGCAATTTTCGCAATAAGTAACGAGATATTAATTTCTAAATATTGCCGAATAAGGGATATTAATAAGGCCGATCAAAGTTAATCGGAGTTGGTCGAAGTGACCCTAAGCAGATAAAATCGACGCATAAGACAACTTTAAGATATATTTCAGATTTCTTTATAAAATATTTTAAAGGTGTTTCTTAAAGAATTTTTAAAGATATATAAATTGCTTTATATGTCACTTTTTTCGACATTCTGTAAGAAATTTAGAGGAAATAGGCACAACAGAGAAGCTATCAGCGTCAGGGCTGTGGCTCGGTGACAGGACAGAAGTCTACCAATATGGAGGAGACCAGGCCTCGGTTCGAATCCCGGAGCGCCCTAATAATTTTTCTCGTGTTGTCGCTTATTTTTTACAATTTTGCTTACTGGGTGACTAAAAAAAATTGCGGAAATTGCAAAATGATAGAGGACTTTTCAACTCAATTTAGGCCGGCTCTATGAATCTGCTCACGAGCGCTTGGGCGCTGAAAACTTACCGGACATCTTACACACACACACACACACATACACACACACACGCGCGCGCGCGCATGTATACATATGTATATACATATATTGAAAAAGAATATTATATCAATTTGCAATTATATTTTGTAAACACTCGTTAATTGATATGATGATTATCAAATATAGGCACGAAAAAAAGGAGAAAGTATCTATACGCTTAGTGAAAATTAATGGAATATTATATATATGAAATTTCCTTTTCCTTTCTGTGCCATTTTAGTATATACGAGGGAGCAATGATCATCATTATCATCATCATCATCATCATCATCATTATCATTATTTTATCACTATTATCATTATTATAAGAGAGATATATGTGTATGTGCATATGTGCGCGTGCGTGTATAAGTGATTAATTTGATAGGATTCCTTTATTGTTATTAAATTTTACATAGGTGATGAATGGTGACACAATCGAAAACAACAACGCGCAAGATATTGAAGGAAATAATTTCTTAGGTGATTATTATCTAGAAAAACAGGTTGATGATACTTACGAAAGTAGTGGAATTAAGTGTAACAGTATCACTATTTCGAATAATACAAAACCAATATACAAAGTGTTTCAGAAATAGTTGGCCAAACTTTAAGAGCATATTCCATTCATTGTAAAGATGAAAAAAAGTCATATAAACATGGGTCCGGAAATGCTTCCTTTCCAAATTATAAACATTTTTTATTTACTTATATCTATATTTTCATTACAGAAATTGCTGGAAATGATCGTCTTTGAAGAAAGATTTATTGATACAGACGTTGAGCTTCTCTGCAGTTTCCATTAGTTCGCCCATGCATGTGATAGATATCTGCCAATTCGATGTTGGAATAAGCTGCTATGTTGATAAATACTATCTTCACTCTTAAATGCTTAAATAAAGACTGATTCCAATTCCATACAGACCTATCTAATAACTTTTTGTTTACTTTAGAAGGTGAATAGAAGTACAATTCATGAAGTGTCGAAGCGAAGCATATGTCGTCTGACGTAAATATGTACAATGTATATAAGAAATGTTTATAACTTGGAAGGCAAGCGTTTCCAAACCCATGTTTATATGACTTTTTTTTCATCCTTACAATGAGTGGAATATGCTCTTAGAGTTTGGCCAACTATTTTTGAAACACCCTTATAATATATTGATGTAATATATATTCCTATATTCTTACTGTCCAACAAATTCCAATTGAATTATGATGAATTTTTTAATATATGCAGAAAAAGAAGTGATGCCGTTTAATAATAATTTCGCAAACGTAGGTGTCGAAAAACGATCGAAGGAGAAATCGGCAAGAATCCAAGAGGAAAACTCGTTCTCCATTTCCATCAATGAAACTTGGTTGCCGATGGTCGATGGACATATTGTGATCAAAAACGATGAAATGCCTGATCTTCGTACATTTTGGAAAGGCGAAGGAAATAAAAAAAGTATCAGAGAAGCCCAAGGTATATGTATTAATCTAGCTACAATCTCTTTCTTTTACCCTTTTATCCTATCTTGAAATTTTCCACTGACGCGTTAAATAGAACGGAAAGTTGTATATTTTCGAAAATGCCATGTTTAAAATATTTATCTGTAAAACAATGTAACGAAAATACGAAGTGCGAAAAGGGAATTGCAAAGATGCTAAAAAAAAGTTTATCTCAAATGTAGCTCGAATAATGTTGAAATATATGGATAAGAGTGTGGATCCGTGTCAGGATTTCTATCAATACGCTTGTGGTAATTGGGCGAAACGAAATCCTATTCCGAAAGACAAAGCCGGCTACGATACTTTCGAAATGGTCAGAGAGTCATTGGATTCTGTACTGAGAGAATTGTTAGAAGACCCGATATCACACGAAGCGACGATGCTACAGTAAAGGCGAAACATCTGTTTCAAAGCTGCATGAATTACGGTAAGTAGGTATAGGCAAATTAATATACGCGTACGCGTGAGTATTTTAATGGGGTAAGAATGTGGCTAGAGATCTTGGAGCAACGTATGGAACGACCACTTATCCAGCTTTTGGATCAACTTGGTGGTTGGCCAATTCTAAAGCCAAATTGGGATCCCGACAAATTCGACTGGCTTCGCTTGACCGCACAACTTCGATTGTACAATAATGAAATATTAATCTCAGAATGGGTAGGTCCAGATATTAAAAACAGCGACAAGTACGTGATACAGGTAACAGAGTGTGACTCGCCGTATCGTATCATTCTCATATTTCGTTTTGTCACAAAGAAACTAACATTAGAAACATTTCGTTCGCAGTTTGATCAAACATCGCTCGGACTTCCTACAAAAGATTATTTCCTTCAATCATCGAACGCGATTTACCTAAAGGCATACAAGGATTACTTAATGGGAATCGCAATCTTACTTGGTGCACCCTCAGATAATGCGACCATTGATGTCGAAGAGCTAATTGAATTCGAAACGCAACTCGCGTCAGTATGTACCACTTTCTCCTCTATTATCGTTTTCTGTTCACCGATTCAGGATCTCTATTGATCTCAAATCTCGTAGATTACATCGTCACCGGATGAAAGACGAAATTCTTCAGAGCTCTATCAACGAATGAGTTTAGGTAAACTGAGAACACTTGTGCCGCAAATCGATTGGTGTCGTTATTTGTCGATCGTCTTGGCTCGACCGATATATTTTTTCGAGCCAGTTGTCGTCTTTGCATTGCAATACATCCAAGATTTGGTTGTTTTACTTTCAAAGACACAACCTAGGTATACTTATATAGATTTTACATGTTGCAACTTTATTTTTCTTGATTCTTCTTTTGATCCAAGACTTTGTTTATTTGTTTTTACATTTTTAACACAGATATATAAAGCGTTAGGCCGGAATCAGACTAGGCATTGAAGATTGAGATCGAAGATTGAAGATTGAAATTTGACCAATGAGAGTAAAGGAATTTTAGCTCCTATTGTTTTGATTGGTCAAATTTCAATCTTTCAATCTTCAATCTCAATCTTTAATGCCTAGTCTGATTTCGGCCTAACGATTAATCTTTTTCTTACTTTCACAGAACAGTGGCAAATTATCTTTTATGGAGATTTGTGCGACACAGAGTAAACAACTTGGACGATCGTTTCCAACAAGTGAAACAAAAGTTTTACTACATTCTGTTTGGTAGAGAACAAGCGCCATCGAGATGGAAGAACTGCGTAACCCAAGTTAATTCTAATATGGATATAGCCGTTGGTTCGATGTTTGTCAAAAAGTATTTCGATAAAAACAGTAAAAACGACGTGAGTATCTTCCTTGACTTGAGAATGCTCGAGTACTGCGATTTAGTACAACTTATAAAAGAAAAAGAGAAACGGGATATTTCTCTTTTCTATTAAATATATGAACAGGAGAATGTGTCCCCTTTATCGACAGACATTATCGATGACTCGAGAGATACAGCGATCTTTTAGAGAGCTATTAGATAAAACTAGTTGGATCGACGACGAAACAAAGTGCTTGGCGACTGAAAAAGTAAACTCTATGTCGCTGAGAATCGGCTATCCGGACTTTATCCTACAACCACATCTATTGAACGAGCGTTACAAAGATGTAACGTACCTTCACATATAAAATACCTGTTGAGACACACCGTAACGACATGTAACAAAGTATGATTACAAAATGGGAATGAATTACTAATATAATTAATATTATTTTAATGCAGGTTGTAATTCGACCAGACAAGTACTTTGAGAATACTTTAAATATCTTGCAACACTTAACTAGAATCGAACAAGCTTACCTTGGCAATACTGTCAATAAAACTTTGTGGAACACGAACACTGCTCCAGCGGTCGTTAACGCTTACTACAGTCGCAATAAAAATCAGATAAGTCAGTTTATTATTTGAGAGAAAGCTATATCCGTTCTTTTTATCTTTCTTTCGTGATTTTGCATTATAAAAATCACTCCCTAAACTATCTAAAACTTTTATTCTGTTTTTTCTTTTAGTGTTTCCAGCGGGCATATTACAGCCACCTTTTTATCATAGATTTTTTCCACGAAGTTTAAATTACGGTGGGATCGGTGTCGTAATCGGACATGAGATTACTCATGGATTTGACGATAAAGGCAGATTGTTTGACAAAGATGGGAATCTTTATAGGTGGTGGAAAGACGAGGCGGTTGATGGTTTTCATCAGCGAGCACAATGTCTGATTGGTATGGAAAGAGGAAATTCCCTCTTTGATCAATTGCGATACGCAATAGCATAGAAAGAGATTATAATCGGATGCTTTTGCCTTTGTAATTGAGATCATCTTCCTTGCAGATCAATATGCAAATTATACCGTGACAGAAGTTGGAATGCAGATAGATGGTGTTAATACGCAAGGTGAAAATATTGCTGATAACGGCGGTATTAAACAGGCATTTAGAGTAATTCCACAAATTTTCCTTCTCTAATTTCAATCAAAGAATCTAGTTTTACCGATTGGTGGAACTATGATGAAAAGTTTGTTTTCTTTGCAGGCATATGAGAGATGGTTACGTACAAACGAAGAGGAAGACGAAACTCTACCCGGAATGACTGTGACGGGTAAACAATTATTCTTTCTGAACTTTGCTCAAGTGTGGTGTGGTTCGATGCGCCCTGAAGCGACAAGAAATAAATTGAAAACATCTCTACATTCACCCGGTAGATTTCGAGTCATCGGCACGCTTTCCAACTCGAAAGACTTTGCTCAGGTGTTCAATTGTCCTCTTGGTTCCCCTATGAATCCTGTGAGCAAATGCTCGGTATGGTAAAAAAAAATGCGAGTGTGTGTGTGTGTGTGTGTGTGTGTGTGTGTGGGGTGCGAATTAAGCATTTATATAAGGTACATCGAATCAAATCGAATTGAATCGAATCTTTTTTATTCGAAAACGAATCGAACTCGAATAAAATTTTTACACACTGACATCAGCTAAGAAAAAAACCTTAAAAAGCTGAAAAAAATCATTTTTAATGTACAAGTGTATCAAAAAGTTAATAATGTAACATAAATATACTAAAAACAATACTTTTTGTAATACCTGTATGTTACGAAAATTACTTATTTTCTTGTTTATTTAAAAAGATCAGGGAGTCGATTTTGTATCTTCAAACAAGGTGAAAATTACAAAAGTGAGCAAATTTATTAGGTGTTGACCAATGAAATTATCAGTATTCTAATAAATTCGCTCACTTTTGTAATTTTCACCTCGTTTCGACATACACAATTGACCCCCTGAATTAAAAATATTCGTACAGTTCGCGCAATTAATGCCTTCCACTCTTGTTTTAACATTGCGCGTTACCTTGGCCGCGGTCCGATTCATGATTACAGCGCCATCAGCGTGCTCATGGTCGGTCCGTTTCATTCCTGAACGTTTTACGTGAGCAAAGTGACGTCATGGATTTTGGAATTCGCATGTTCACGGTGACCATGGCCGGTATTCATAGTCAGATCTTATTTCAAGACCGTCTTAAGTAATGTCTTAAAATGCTAAGGGCCATAGCACACAAAAAAACTTAAGCAATAAAACGTAAGCAGTAAGCGAATTAACCAATCACAGTAGAGTCCGTAAGGCCATAACATAAGCAGTAGCGAATCCAACATGTTGATTTCCTTGCTGCTTACGTCTTACTGCCTTAAGTTTTTTGTGTGCCAGGGCCCTAATACAGCCCTCTGGCCGGTATTAAGTAATGTCCAAGAAGACTAGAGACCAGGAGAGTCAACTCGCGTGGTGGGGGTGAGTCAAAAAACGTCCGCGGCTATTCACACGATGTGCAGCGGCACTGTTCATTGTGTGAAAGTTCGATATAAGAGCGACAAAGTGACGATTATAGAACGATAGAGCGACAACTATATAGAGCGACAGAGAGGACTAATGAAGCGCAAGAGTGGGGGAAGTTATCCGTCGCCACTTTTTGCCTCACCCCCACTACCGATATTGGCACGAGTTGACTCTCCTGGTTCTAGTCTTCTTGGTAATGTCTTAAGATGTCATGAACCAATCAGAGGACTGCATTAGCGACTTAAGACATTACTTAAGACGCTCTTAAAATAAGAACCTACTATGAATACTGGCCTATGAATACCGGCCCATGATTCAGAGATGGGTCGGCGTGAGCGTTCACTTTATTTGCGCGGAAAAAGAGGACTAATATGAATGTGAAATAGATGCATCCATGTAGTATAACCGTTTATAAAAATAATTAAATGTAATTGATAATAATATAATAATTAATATTAATTGTTTTAATAATTATTATAAATATGAATGGATCGATGTTAGAATCGTTGATTATCAGGACTCACCACTTGAGACTCATTACTTGAAGATGAATGATTTATAAGATTTAATTGTTTATTGTCATTTTCTGAATCCTCGAGTACAATTTCCATCAATTGTAATAATGTAGCTTTACGTTGAATCCATTATTCACAAGTATAATACACAGGTTATGGGCCTCGTGATTGTACTCACAGGCGGTCCGAAACAAAATCATCGTTAACACGCTAACGAATCGGACCGATCATTAATATCGTGACCATGAGCACTATAGGTGTGAATCGGACCGCAGCCTTTCTCGGTTATTTTCACGTCCATGTCAGACGGAATTATTAACAATACGCGAGTTTCTCTAATCTCTATTGGCTAGTCTGATTTGTCCGACTACGGCCATGAACGTGAAAACAACCGAGAAGATAAATGCGATGTCTCACCAGTGGACGTGATGTCATAGATTGGGAAGGCATTAATTGCGCGAACTGTACTCTATGGGGCTGCATTCCGTAATCCCACTGCCAGTACTGGCAGCACTGTAAAGCCTATTCCAAAATTCATCACAGTAAGCTACGATACTCCGATGGAATAATGAAGTCATAGATTTTGTCGTCGCTTCCTACTATGGCTATTGCGGCTGGAAAGATGTAGCAGTCACAGTAAATTGGGAAGGCATTAATTGCGCGAACTGTACTCTATGGGGCTGCATTCCGTAATCCCACTGCCAGTACTGGCAGCACTGTAAAGCCTATTCCAAAATTCATCACAGTAAGCTACGATACTCCGATGGAATAATGAAGTCATAGATTTTGTCGTCGCTTCCTACTATGGCTATTGCGGCTGGAAAGATGTAGCAGTCACAGTACAAAATAGTGAAAGACAAGGTAACCTGTTAGACGGTTAAAACAGCAATTTGAATTGATATTAAGCCAAGAAGATGCTCAGGAAGCATTACAAGGTAAAAATGGAATTTTACACTTATCTATATGTTATGAAATACAGTTTACGTTAAAAATTATTTATTAGTTATGTATTAGTTACACGCAATGCTGAAAGTAACGTTCCGTTACTATCATATTTCACTGTAGTATATTTGCGAAAATGGAACACTGGCGGTATATTTGCGAAAATGAAACGCTTGCTTCAGTACATTAGAGTGACGTCATACTGTCAGTACTGGCAGTAAGTTACGGAACGCAGCTTGGATCGTATTCAATAGAGTCCAATACATCGCAGCCAATAGAGTCCAATGATAATTGACAACACGCGATGATTACATAAGTGCACGCGCATGAAAATTGGTACGCGCTGAAAATGGTTACAAGATTAGTCGCAGAAGATAGGTCTGTTGCGCACAGGACGCGTCAAGGTGCAATTTCATAGGCGCGTCATTTGTCGCGCGCGTCAAGGTGCCTACTGATGGACGTGGCAAATGCCGCGCGCAGCAGCGCGGCACTTTAGAAGGAACTAGATTCTAGGGGCTTCTGAATCATCTGCGTTGCCGCAAGTGAAGTTGGATTAATCCAACTTCACTTGCGGCAACGTAAAAGTGACTACTTGTGCGAAATTAAAAAAAAAAAAGATTCAGTGATGGTTGGAGTGAATTCTGAAATTCCAAAGGTCAGCGTATATTTATGTTCCTGTACGATTTTAATACAAAGATATTAGGATAATAATGTTACACTAATTAGAGTAATATGTATGATTATTTATAATTATCAAGATTGGAGGTTAAATGTACATTTTATTGGTCCTAGAAAGTAAAAACTATAATATGTGCGAATAAGTCATCTATTTCAATTCTTGTAAACATTTATGATTTGGAACCAAAGTTTCGAATGATACACCGCATGATATTAGTATTTTTTTGTTGCAGAAGGTATACACATGTGGAATGTGCAAAACAATTCTTGGAGAAAATGACGTAAATGTCCATGAATGTTTAGAAAATTATCTATTGTTTTTTTTGTGATGAAAATACCCTTTATTTATATCCTCAATGTGGTCAGTAAAATTATTTAAAACTTACCTTTTTTAAAAAAAGGTAGAAAAATGTGCTAAGAATATTTGTACTAAATTATAAAACCTTAATGGTACCGTCTTTATCTTTATTATGTTAATGATATGCATTATTTTGTACCACATGAGAAAGTAAAACCCAAATGGTACTATTTTTATCATTTATTTACTTAACTCTAATGATATCTGTCATTTGTATAAAAGATGTGATATCAACAATTGGCGCCACTCAAACGGACGCCGCGTCAACACAACGAACGCCGCTAGAGTCTTAGGCCGGTATTCATAGTCGATTCTTATTTCAAGACCGTCTTAAGTAATATCTTAAGACGCTAATGCAGCTCTCTGATTGGTTCGTGACATCTTAAGACGGTACTTGAGACTGTACTTAAGACGGTTTTGGATATAAGATCTGACTATGAATACCGGCCTTAAACACTTCACGCGGCTAGAGTCCCAGATTTATCAGAGAGACGCAACAGTTGAGTCTGCTGAACGCGACCATTATGACAAAAATACTAGGAAGGGTACTAAACATGGCTGACATGCTATGAAACTGCCTTTAAACTGTCAAACAAGATAAGACAAAGTTAATATAAAATTATATTTAAATGAATCGTATCAATTCTTTAGAGGGAATATTTATGTATTAATAAGTCAGTTGATTAATTGTCATTATAATCGTTTTTGCGTATCACCATAACCTCTTAATTTGTACTGCTGATAACGGAGTAAAACTTTATTCTGGAGACACGGTAGTGTCTC
>NW_017256051.1:2206700-2217147 GCF_001594055.1 Mycetomoellerius zeteki
GTCTAGGTATTTGCCGTCGAGGAAGTGGGTGTCTAGATGTTCGCCGTCGAGAAAGTGGGTGTCTAGGTGTTCGCTATTGAGGAAATGGGTGTCTAGGTGTTGTCTACATGTTCGACGTCGAGGAAGTTGGTGTCTAGATGTTCGTCGTCGAGGAAATTAGTGTCTAGGTGTTCGCCGTCGAGGAAATGGGTTTCTAGGTGATCGCCGTCGAAGAAGTGGGTGTCTAGGTGTCTAGGTGTTCGCTATTGAGGAAACGGGTGTCTAGGTGTCCGCTATTGAGGAAATGAGTGTCTAGGTGTTCGTTCGCTGTCGAGGAAGTGGGTATCTATGTGTTCTAGACCTATTTCCTCGACGGCGAATACCTAGACACTAATTTCCTCGACGGCAAACATCTAGACTTTTATATAACACGTTATTCAACTTTATGTATATAACTCGTAGAGATGTCGTATACTTAATTGTAATCGTAATTAAATAACAATAGAATACAAATCTATTCAATTCTAACCTCTGATTTTTCTCTTTTTGTTTTATGCATACTCTGGATAGATGTAAAAGAAATTTTCGATGTAAGATCTTTTTTTGTTATAATATGTATGAATAATATGTATTAATATTATTGAATAAAATATTTTGTAATTCTTCATCACTGTTATCGCTGTCACTAGATGAGGAACTAAAGGAGATTCAAACATAATATTTTTGAGTAAGATATATTTTTCCATAATTACAATGTTGATTGCTATTAGTAAGATATTCCAGACTGTACTGATCTTTTGTCCGTTTATTTTTGTTCAACAGCAATGATGCAAAAAAAATCTGTAAATATATTTATATATTATACTTAAAAAGGAATAGTTTCTAAATTTGTGAAAAAATAATTTATGAATTTATCAAAAAAATGTTTTCATATCTTTTACATGTGTGTATTACATACATATTATAATAGAAAAGATCTTACATCGAAAATTTCTTTTACATGTATCCGGAGTATGCATAAAAGAAAAAGAGAAAAATCAGAGGTTAAAATTGAATAGATTTGTATTCTATTGTATTTAATTACGATTACAATTAAGTATACAACATCTCTACGAGTTATACATAAAATTGAATAACGTGTTATATATCATATTTAATGACTACTACGTATCTCCTGTAACACTTCAAATAGCTTATAATTTCTTCTCTATTTTTATCATTACTTTGGTCTCCCAGCAGTCCCAGCGGGAGAAACGAAACGCAGCGTTGGTAATTTCCAATACTGCCAACTTTCTCTCCTTTCCCAACACCAACCAAATCAATTTTCGAACGCAGCCCCGATTGAATTAGTTGGTTTGAAGAGTAACAACCAAGCACATGCGCATGAGGTCACAAAGCATGGAAGTTACAAGATATTTACTGAAGTAAAATATGAAATACGCGTACATCACTTTTCTCTTTTAATCAAATTGGTTGATGGTTAAAAGTGAAAGATAAATATATTGTACGCATGTTAATTCCCTTTTAAAAACAATATGGTTAGCACTGTCTTATTAGTGACTTTTGTTTCGCGTAATATTAAGGGCGCCGTCACATGCGGCGTAACCTGCGTAAAGCTGGCGGCACACGATGCTTGTTTTCTTGCTGGATTGCTAGCTAGAATAAATTCTTGCCACCGTATTGGCTACGATGCTGACACTATCAGTTCCGCGGCCAATACGATGGTAAGATTCTAATCTAGCTAGGAATCCAGCAGGAAAACAAGCATCGTGTGCGGCAGGCTTAAGCGTAACCTGCGTATTCTAGTAATTTACTAGAATACGTTATTTTTTATTTACTAGAATACGCCATTTTGAAAGCCGGCATTCACATTGGGCGTATTTCGCTGAAGATTAGAGAAATGCGGAATTAATGCAACCAATTGCTGATTAAAATTTCTGTTGTACACTCTAACAGAAATGCTAAACGAATTTACGATTGGTTTTCGTAACCTAAGCAACTCGAAAAGTACGCTTCATGGGGAACCGGTATTTCTATCGCGTACATACAATACGCGTTTGTACAAATTTAGAAGAAGAAAGTCTGATTTATGATGGCCATAACAGTTAACTTATGCCCGTGCCGGTAAAGTTCAACCATAGGATTTCAATGCTTTCGTTCATACTAATACGGCAAGTTAGTATTTTCCCCATGAAGCGTACTTTTCGAGTTGCATAGGTTACGAAAACCAATCGTAAATTCGTTTAGCATTTCTGTTAGAGTGTACAACAGAAATTTTAATCAGCAATTGGTTGCATTAGTTTCGCATTTCTCTAATCTTCCGCGAAATACGCCCAATGTGAATGCCGGCTTTCAGAATGGCGTATTCTAGTAAATAAAAAATAACGTATTCTAGTAAATTACTAGAATACGCAGGTACGCATACGCAGGTTACGCCGCATGTGACGGCACTCCAGGGTGAAGTCCCATCAGGCATGTTTGCCGCGTATCGCGTAAGCGCATAACCAATCAATAATCAGTAAAACGCGAAACTATAACAGCAGATCGCTTCTGATTGGTTACGCGGTTATGCGATACGCGATAAATACACCTCATGGGACTTCACCCTCACACTGCATCCGATGTGCGTCGTACGACGAAATCGGATGCAGTGGGAATCCAGCAATTGACATTGCCAATTGAATACGCTCTTGACACTAATTCCGTGAAGTTAGCACCCGACTTTAACGAAAAAAAATTTGAATGGGTGTTTCTTATATGATTTTTCATGCAGATGATTGTAGTAATCATTAATTCGTTTGTAGTTGTAAAATAAGGAAGATATCAAATTAAAAAAAACCGGTTGGAATTCTTTTTTAGATAGAAGAAAATCGGCACAACATTTATAATATATATGCAATCGTTTGTAGTTGTTTGTAGTTCCAACATTTTCATTTGTAGTTCGAAAATAAGGAAGATATCAGATTTAAAAAAAACCGGTTGGAATTTTTTTTAGATAGAAGAAAATCGGCACCACATTTATATATGCAATCGTTTATAGTTCCAACATTTTCGTTTGTAGTTCGAAAATAAGGAAGATATCAGATTTAAAAAAACCGGTTGGAATTTTTTTTTATAAATAGAAGAAAATCGGCACTACATTTATATATGCAATCGTTTGTAGTTGTTTGTAGTGATTTTCTATTCGTTCGTAATTGCACCGTTCCTCCATGATTACCGTTAATAGTAATTATGGAGGAGACGGCCAACCTCATTCGATTTTAATGAAATTAGGCTCATTCGACGCGTTTTTGTACGAAATGAAGGAATCTGGCACAAAAAAGTGTCGCTCGGCTACGCCGCTCCGAACAAAAAAAATAACATATCCTACCCGCGTGGGGCCTAACTGTGTAGAAGTTAGAGCCTAGGCAGAGTCCGCTTGGAATATTTCTAAGGCTGCATTTTCATGCTGACGCTTGATTCGAGCGTCAAACTGGTCACGTGATCGAAAACACCAAAGCTCAACTGAGGGTGGAGTCCCATGAGGTGTATTTATCGCGTATCGCGTAAGCGCATAACCAATCAATAATCAGTAAAACGCGAAACTATAACAGCAGATCGCTTCTGATTGGTTACGCGGTTATGCGATACGCGATAAATACACCTCATGGGACTCCACCCTGATTGTGAGTTCAGCTTGGCGCTCGACGCTGACCAACGAAGCATTTTCTTGAAACATTCAACGAGTATCAACGAAGCATCATTTTCTCAAAACGTGAAACGAAAATGGATTTCCAAGCGGTAAATATCAATTAAAATTAAATCGGTATTAAAATAACCTCCAAATACGCTAATTTTAATGAAAAAAGATGGAATAATTGGTATATAATAATTGGCTGCATTCAGCAGAAAAGCAGCTTTGCAACTGTTGTAAAATTCTTTAATATGATTAGTCTTGCCCTTAGTTCCTCATTGGATCTAAACGTATAAATCATATTTAAGAATTTTACAACAGTTGCAAAGTTGCATTCTCTGCTGAATGCAGCCATTGATATATAATATTTTTTCCACTCATTTAGGAAATACGATTTGTATATACCTGCGGAGTATGTGAGATTTGTAATAAGATTGAGTCATCCGTGCATAAAAGGCTACAATAAAGTACACATTGATAGGAATCAATATTTTTATCCCATGTTAGGTATACAATATATACAATTATTTCTATTATGAGTTATGAATTATTAATTAGGCAAATGAAAAAAATGCATTTTACAGATGACGGAAAACAAATTGTTCGTCGGAGTATGATGCCAGACAATTCAGAACAAATTGTATTGGATAATCAGCAAAATATAAATCCGAATATACGTAAATAAACAATATATAATTCAGTGATAGCCGCTCCAATTTTTTTTCGCCACATTTTCCGTTTCCTTTCGTCAATAATTTTCTGACATTCAGCAATCCATACTTGATATTTGTGTATACTGTACATTATATACGTTTGTCACAAATCACACACTGTAATAAAAATACTCAATTGAAAACAGTTTTTTATTACAGAAAAAAATATTAATTATTTCGCACAAAGGAAAATTATTGAAGATCAAGTAATAAAACAATCACAAAGAAATTTCAATAATCTCGTTTACGCTATCGATCACGTCAGCCGATTTCGTCGCCACAACGTTTCGAAAAAATGACGCTTCGTTGATGCTCGTTGAATGTTTCGAGAAAATGCTTCGTTGGTCAGCGTCGAGCGTTAAAGCTGAACTTAGTTGAGCTTTGGCGTTTTCGATCACGTGACTAGTTTGACGCTCGAATCGAGCGTCGAGCGTCAGCATGAAAATGCAGCCTAACTCATGAAGACAGTGGGGTGTGAGAATAGTCTTTTTAGAGGCAGTAAAAACTCATTTGGAATTGAAGGTATGAGGATAGTGCTTTTAAAAAGACTGTTCTCACACCCCACTGTCTTCATGGATTAGGAATATTCCAAGCGGACTCTGTCTAGGCTGTGACTTCTACACAGTTAGGCCACACGCGGGTAGGATGTTATACTTTTTTTTGTTCGGGGCGGCTACGCCGCCCCGAACCCAAACATTACTATCTACACACTCCACATGGGTTATGATTTATTTGGAATACAACTATGTATGATAGAAACATTGCACGAGTAACTAATTCATTTTTTAATTTGATTTTAAATTTCATGCACTCTGTCGGACCGAAACGTAACCAAGCGCATGCGCATGAGGTCAGAGAACATTTTTTAAATCTGATATCTTCCTTATTTTCGAATTACAAATGAAAATGTTGAAACTACAAACAATTACAACCGATTGCACATATAAATGTGGTACCGATTTTCTTCTATTTATATATATATAAAAAATTCCAACCGGTTTTTTAAAATTTGATATCTTCCTTATTTTACAACTACAAACGAATTAATGATTACTACAATCATCTGCATGAAAAATCATATAAGAAACACCCATTAAAATTTTTTTTCGTTAAAGTCGGGTGCGAACTTCACGAAACTCTTGATACTGAGTGCAGCCAGTGCACCCCAATCGAAAATGATATTAGTTGACAATGTTGAGATATAGTAAATGGTTATGGCTTAGATTAAGCAAATTTTTATTAACACTGAAACCGCGATTCTACCACTTTTGACTCATATAACAGTTTTTCTTTTCCAGTTAATATTTAATTTTAAATTAAGAAATATGTTTTACTATATCAATATTTCTTTTCCTTTCCTCTTTTAACTCGTTCCTTACATAAACATTGTTAATTATTTAACTTTGTATAATTGCATATACGTACTTTCGCATGCATGCACAACTACAAACATGTATATGTGGCTATTTTTTGTACTTTAAAAAATTTTTTGTCATTTTCAATGTTGAAACAAAGGCTCTAATAATATCTATTTTCTTACGATTTTAATACGTTACTGAAATCTTCAATGCACAAGCGCCAAAAAAGCGACACATCTAGCAACACTGCCCTATCTCGCTGTCTTCACACACCCTCCACTCCCAAAAAGAGGCTGCGTTAGCAATATAGTAATATTACACATATGGGCCCGTATTCAGAACGCGCTTACAACGATGTTAGCGCGCTAACATACTATACTTATGTCACGCATATTATAGAATTTCAGAGATAAAAATGCGCTTTTATCGACAAAAGCGCGTTCTGAATACGGGCCATGGTCTCTAGCAATTCACATAGTTGTCATTCTCACAGTTGGCTTTCACCACTTTAAGCCTCTGATTGATACATATCAATTAATGTAATAAGAAATAAATTGCTTGCGCGCGATACGTACATTATTTTACATAAATAAGCAGTCTGTTTTTCTTTATAAAAACAATTCTGTTTTAACGATTTATTTATACACTATTATGATGTACATTGATATTGATTTATAAGAATTGAAATTTAAAGCAAAAAGAAAAAGTACATCAACTCTGAAAACTGATCTCAGTTATAATGTTGTAAGATGAGATATTGTATAAATAATTGTATTTTTTCCCTCAGTTAATATATATGTACATATACATATGGACCATATTTTGTTATCTTTCCTTATTTCTTCTTTTTTCTTCCTTCCTCTCCCCTCTTCAATTTTCTTAATTAGAAAATAGGAAATGTAAACGCGCGCGTTATCATTCGAAGAGTCGGAGAATTACTTGTGTGGGTGTTGCAAAATTGTCAAACAAACTTTAATTACCATGATGACTTTTATGGTCATCAATTTTATTATGTATAGCCGTTATATATATATAATATATATATATATAAATCATAATTACGAGTCTTAATATTTTTACTTTCTATGATATTTTATCAAAATTGGCCTATTAAATATATAAATATATGTTTCGCGTGTACTACTTCCATTCAACTAACGAAAAGTTAATGGAAATATACTTTGACCACTCGTTCGATTGATCGCGTTATTATCCGTACGTATACTTTAACAAAGTTTTTCACTTGTGTAGAAATTGGTATTCCAAAATGTCTTCTTCATCTGCAAAGAAAACAATATCATTTTATATTGCTATACAAAACACAACATATGATTGTTTTGTCTATAAAATTTCGATATGCACAACACAATATATTCATGTATATGTGTGTGCATGTGTGTACATAGTTGCAAACTAGATTTGTATACAAGTGGAGTAAGGCATTCCAAACTTACTCTATGTTTATAATGTACAATGAAAGAGTTATCTGCCATTTATAACCAGCTTATCCAATTAATATTCCTAATTAAATACATATCTAAGCGTAAGGAAGATGATGTAATGTACCGCTTTGACCATAGCTATGTACAACGATCCATTTTATTGATATTGATTCCGTAAGAGTACAAAAGTAAAAACAGTTTTAAAAAAGTACTTGAGAAAAATATAGTGAATGTGAACACTATGTGTCGTGATAAAATAAAGATAGAACTCACAGATATCGTCTCTGCTATTGTTGTCCAAATCACTAGTTTGTGTATGACTTTCCTCGTGCATACGCCGCCCTGCGTGTTTCGTCAACGCAGCAGAAGGCACAAAAATGATTCGGTTATGTATCTGAGGCGTGGTGCAATGTATGTACAATTTAACGATATAATATATGTATAGCGAAAATACATAGAAGTTTCTTATTCTTCAGGATAGGAAGACAATACAAACAGATGAAGTAATCAACTTTTCACAAGAAGAATAAAAGATTTTAACACATGAGATAAAATTTTATAAATCTACACAAAATCTTGTTCCGTTTAGGTGACTATGCTGCAATTAATATAATTGACGATAATAATGTATTCGCGAATATAACAAACGATTTTTAAAAACACGATTACAAAATTTAAAATTACAAAAATAAAAAGATAATTTGTTAAATGGATTGCACTATCTGCAACATAAGCTAGATGTGGGATTTATATTATATAATATATATGTAAGTATATATCATACAATATATATATATATATATATACATATATCAATAAGCCGTTTGCATTTATGTAAATATTTACGTACATTATAATTCAGTGCAATTCAATGAAAGTTGAACGTTTCATATGCAATTTTTCGCAAAACAATAAAATTGACAAAAATGCATTCATTCATTAAAAATTAAGGATTTTAGCAAGCAATTTTGTCGAAATATATTCTCTGCTTGTAAAATTACTTTTAATCAATACAATTAATTGTTTACGCAAATAAAATGCCAAAAATATGCAATACATTGTATATCAATTAGAAAAATTGCATGACGTTTACATTGCAAATATAGCTTCACGACGTATAACAGAATAATAAAATAAAATATGAAAGACTTGATGTAACGAAGAATAAAAAAACAATCTTTCCGTTGAAATACAATCATTTATTTCTACATCGTAAAACTATTTCATAGACTTCAAATATATGTATTTGAATATATATGCGAATTATTAATCAATAAATATACGTGAAGCTATATTAATTGGTTATTATTAACTCATCGTATGTACAGTGGAACATTGAACGCACAGCGACTATCGCGTATGTTCTCTTGCTCTTCATACGAGTAATCGTATAATAGTGTACGCAACGCACATAAAATTAAAGATATCTCAACGATATTAATACCGTCAGTAGAAAGAAAAGAAAAATTTCTTTAACGTGTACTATACGAAGTTATCAAGTCCTATGGGTTCAAAGTTCATCTTGGCATACGACGGTAGTAATGTAAACTATTAAGTGTGACTTTTCTTATTATAGCATCGAATCGAGCATTGAAAAGGATTTCCTGTTCGTAACAAAATGCGGCAAATAAAGTTGACATAATGTAACGGCAAGGCATAAATAGAAAGAATATACTTTGATATTATATGACGTAAAACACACTTAAAAACACTTAAATGAAATATATATGTAAACTGTTCACTATGTGAATTATGCATGTGAGAGATAATAACGATAAACATAATTTAAGAAGACTATAGTAACCTGTGCACAAGCATCTATATATATATAAATTATAAATCTCGCAGCTTTTTGTAACACTGATAAGATGGCACATTTATGATGACATAATTTGCATATATGTATGTACAGTTCATTGAATTCCAATACAATGTCGCATAATATAAAGACTAATTTTTGAATATATATAGATATAATAACTTTACACAATATAAAAGTCTGTCACTCATGTACTTAAATGAGTTTCTAACGAGTCGACAATTTTTACACACCAACACTTTTTCGCGAAAAACATTTCTACAGAGATGTCGAGAAATGTTTAAAATAATAGAAATGACTGAATTACTAGACATTTAGACACAACATCTTGTCGATTTTAAAGAAATAGCTGTCCCATTGTCGTAGATAATCCTAAAACGCAATCAATTGAATGATATTAATAGATATACAGGATGATTCAGACCACCCGCAAAAGCCGGCATCTACATATTCCTCATGAAAAGATGAGTCGAAAATGTTAATAGCAAAATGTTGTAATATCAATAGTTGTTAAACGGTGTGATGTGTGAGCTTTTGAAGATATCCAACTACAGGGCATGAAGTTCGCGCAACTAAGCGGCCGGCTGCGCGAACGCTTTGATTGACGGATACCGCTACTAAACGGCATGGTATTGCCGAACGAGTATTGCAAAGGTTCGTAAAATCTCTATTAACATCTCCTGTGGTAGTCCCAAATTGAAATCTGATTTTATCGATGAGAGAGAGAGAGAGAGAATAATAATAATAATAATAATCATCGTCAATTGCAAATTCAATACATCATTTATATCAGTAAAAAGGATTTTTGAAATATGTTTTAAGTGATATAAACAAATAAATTTATAAATGAAATTAATATTAATTAAATTATTCAAACAAATAATATTAAAAACATCAATCGACAGATATCTCCAAAACTTTTTTCTGTCACAAACAATATTAGAAAAAATTTACATTTGAAATATGCATTTGGTATAAACAAATATTTCATATTTAGGAAATAAAATGAACGAAATTTTAAAATTTATTTATTTATTACTTAAAACGTCCTCAAAATCCTTCAAAAATTCTTTCTACTGAGAATAAATGACATTGTACCGAATTTGCAATTGACGCTGATTATTTGCATCGATTAAATCAGATTTCAAGGTATCATCGGTATTTAAGAATACCGTAGATGTTAATAGAGATTTCACGAACCTTCGTAATACTCGTTCGGCAATACCGTACCGTTTAGCGTTACGTCAATCAAAACGTTCGCGCGGCCGGCCACTTAGTTGCGCCGCATCTGATGGTGCGAATTTCATGTCCTGTGGTTGGACATTTTCAAAGGCTCACAGACTGTTCAAAAATCATTGATATTACAACATTTTGTTATTGACCATTTTCGACTCATTTCTTCATGAGAAATATGTATATGCCGGCTCTTGCGGGTGGTCGGATCATCCTGTGTGTGTGTGTGT
>NW_017256051.1:2217223-2221732 GCF_001594055.1 Mycetomoellerius zeteki
GTGTGTGTGTTATATTATGTCACAGTTAAAGTGTTAACTTTAGTAAATGTATACACGGACTATAGCAGACTACAGTAAATGTATACGCATTTACTGAACACTTTGACTGTGACATAAAAAATATATATGTATATCTTTCCATCATATAAATGCATGCATGTGCAGAGAATTCTTACAAATTCCTATGGTTTATTTGCAGCTGAGGTAAACCATGTGTTATTTACATGTTCATTTTTGTGCTTTATGCCTTGTGCGAGCGTGCTGTTATAAAGTAACCATATAATTACACTTGCGTAATGAAGCGTGCATAATTGTAAGTACGATAACAAAACATTATGGTAGAAAAGACACTTATTACACTAATTACGTCTCAAAAAATACAGGGTGTTTCCAAATTAAATGGCAAAACTTCGGGAGCGTGTAGAGGAGTAAAAAACTAAGAAAAAAAGTCCTATAGACATATGCTCCTTTTTGCTTTGTTTCGCAGGAAATCACGAAAAAAGAAAAAAATATATTTAATTTATTATTTTAATTATTTTATTTATAAACTTTTTAATGAAGATTTTGTTCGAAATGTGCACCTCTTGCAGCAATACAAGCATTGCATCTGTCAAACACGGCTCTTGTAGCAGCCAGGCACTGTTCTTGCGATATTCTGTTCGCTGCAGCTACGATACGATTTCTCAAATGTTGCTCTGATTGAATAGGCGAAGAATAAACTTCTTGCTTCAGAGTACCCCATGCATAGAAATCTAATGGCGTTAAGTCGGGCGAACGAGTTGCCCAATGTACTGCTCCTCCACGTCCAATCCATCGTTGTGGGAATTTTCTATCTAACCAGGTTCTAGCGACTCTGCTGTAATGAGCAGGGCATCCATCTAATTGAAACCACATTTCAGTACGTTGTTGTAATGGGATGTTTTCTAAATAGTCAGAAAATTCATTCTCCAAGAAATTTAGAAAACGGTCCCCATTTAATCTTGCAGGTAAAAAAAACATTTTTTTTCGATTTCTCTGAAACGGAGCAAAAACGAGCATATGTCTATAGGACTTTTTTTCTTAGTTTTTTACTCCTCTACACGCTCCCGAAGTTTTGCGATTTAATTTGGAAACACCCTGTATAGAATATAAAAAATAGATTATTGAAAATTTCAAAAATAACGTCATGCAGAAAGATAACAATAAACATTTGGGACGATTTACTTTTGACACTGTACGTTTATCTCGGTTTCTTTTGGGGCGAAGGGAGACACAAGTTCATTCATATTAATAGGTATCTAACATCGTAATGTTACATATAAAACAACTTTTTACACATTTTATGCGTGTAACGTATAAAATTGTTTGTGTATTATTAAATGATAAGTAACATTAGAGAAATATTTATTTACTACTAATGCTGATAAAAGAGAAAACAAAAAATGTCAAATTTTACATGTGAAGCGTCACGCAAGAGAATAAATGGGTAATAGATACTTGTAAATTTTGTCACCATTTTGACTATAGAATAACAGGTTTACGTCTTTATCGCTCGTTTACTCGAATCGAATTTTACGTTGTAATGTAACTCTAGATCCACAACTTTGCTTTAAGAAGCTGTAAACCGTACAGCTGTAAGAAATTAACTAATAATAGTCGAGTATAAGAAAAATAATTGAGTGTGATTGGTCAATTTCTTATGGCTTTTACAGTTTATGGCTTCTTAAAAAACAAAATTGTGGACCTAGACTTACTCTTTCAAATCATATTTTAATATGTATATACACCGCGGTTACATGCAAAATATAGCTCAACATAATTTTATTAAAAGATTTTTCTTGTAGATAAAATGCTGCTATGTAAAATGCAAATGATATATAAAGATCTGTACAAACGAATTAAAAAATCTTATTCAAATCTGATATAGGCGGAATTAGTGAATAAATACTTTGAACATTAGAAAAGCGTTAGCAACCATGCGTGAACATCGCAGTGCATGATAGTTTCATGATAATTATTACTTTATCTCAGAATATGAAAACAGAAACAGAAATATTGAAAAAGTCCGAGATAATTAAAAAAAAGAAAAAGAGAAAGATTTCGACACAGACGTTTATCAGCATAATAATCTCTTTACTTTACAAGCATAGTATAACGGTTTAACGTGCTCAAGTAAAATTATTCAAAGTATTCATTCACAATGTGTTTAGCTTTATATTCTACACTATACGTATATCTAACTCTCTTTTTCTCTATTTACAACACATCTACATAACATCGACAAAGAATTCGCAAGGATTTCCCATCGCAATGCGAAATGACTGTCTACTACCAGATAAGTCTTGCTGATTCTGCTGATTCCCTGTTCCCGTTTGAACAGATTGTTCGGAACCACTCGAACGACTGCGGCTTCCATTCGATCTCTTTCCGTTCGATCCATTACCATTGCCGGAACTTTTATTTGGCATTGATGGTACCGACGGATTATGCAGCTCCGATTCGGATGCTGAAGAACATGACTTTAGATCGTGAATAGGTTCCTTGCAAATGCGTTCGCTACCCGCACTGCTACCACCTGTCAATATCAATATACATTCGTGAAATATATGTATACTTATATATGTATATACATGTACATGTATAACACGCGTTACTGCTTATTAATTTCAATATACTTCCAGACTCGTTGATTTCTCTATAAAGGATGAACGTGTGTTTGGCATAGACATGAGCCTACCTGTTATAAATCTCTTTCATTCGCATATATATATATATATATACAGATTCGTATAATGTGATCGATTTAATTACTAGCAAAATTTGAAGACATACGGAAAAATGGTTTACACCAAATGTTCAGTACAAAAACATCACATAGTGGAAATAATTATTTGATGGATGGACGTGCTGAGGACATTTCAAAGTGAACTTCATTTTTTTTAAATGGAACACTCAATTTTTCATTGCATATTCTTGTAGCACACCTCGAGAGCTTTCCAAAACACTATAATAAAATATTTTTTCATTGAGTACTTTTCGAGTTATAAGACTCGAAAGTTACAGTACCGCCGGCATTAGCATTACGCAAGGTGTCCGATCGATACCTTGCACTAAAAATTCATTTTTACGTAAAAATGAAAATAAGAGGTACAACCTCCAATGGCTTTAATCTTGACAAATGTTATCTAGGGCATGATCCTGAACAACATTCAAGAGGTTTTAGCTGTTGGTCGGACACCTTGCGTAATGCTAATGCTGACGGTACTGTAACTTTCAAGTCTTATAACTCGAAAAGTACTTAATGAAAAATAACTTTATTATAGTGTTTTGAAAAGCTCTTGACACCAGCTAATGAATTCTGGCATCAAAAATATGGTGTTCAATAAAAAAAAATCGATGCGACATTGACCTGACCTTAACGATGCCACCCAAGGTCAAATCAATGATACCTTCTTATGTTCCCCTCCGAACCATACAACTTTTATTTGAAACATTTTTCCGTATTCTATCATAGTTTTCGAGAAATCTTAATGTATTATTTAAAGTGGGATATGTATATATATTTATATACGCTATATATATATATATATATAATTTATACACTATTTATATAAAAAAATAGTTGAAAAAACTATAGTTTTCGAAGAAGCGGGACTAACAGCTGGATAATGATCGATTCCTGGAAATAAAACAAATACACGTGCAAGGTTACGAGATGCTCTCGTAGTGATATTACATGTGTCCAAATGTTGTTCTGAAATCCGATTCGTCAACACATACAATGAAAAAATTTCAGTGATGTTCGCCTTGTATTGTGTGATACTGTGAAAACTTGTGAAAATTGGTCTCAATCATTGATCGCAATCAATCGTAAGTGGCTTCCAGGAAGAAATTGTCAATCGAAAAGCGGCTATCTGCCATAGCCGCATTAAGAAATGCAGCGACATAGAACGCGTGAAATTGTTCGTCTGGAGAAGGTTTCTCTTGCAAGGTGGCTTGTAGTTTACCTTTAAGAGATTTGATGAAAACAAGAATGTACGTGATCACGATCTATAAACAACCTCGAGTGACCAACAGGAGGATAGAAGTTTATCAGAATGTATTCCAAACGAGTCGGATTCCAAACAACTCGTCATATCCGTGCTGCTCTGATGGAAACGAAGAAAAAAAGCATGTCACACTTGTGATCATCAAACGCCGCCTTACAACTTAAAGGGATATGTTGCAGTCCAAAAACCGTTGCTTAGACCCATTACTAAAAAGAAGAGGCTATTGTGGGCTAAAAAACACACTTCTTGATCAAAAAGGCAAGAGACAAACAGAGAAAAACAGCAAGAAACAGGAAACAAAGAGGATATTGTAGAATTAGGCTGTCAGTAGATTTTTTCGCAGATGAATCGCAGTTTGAAGTGTTTGGATCCAAGAAGCGCAAGTTCGTTCGTTGTGCTTCCTGCTTGTGCTCACTTGTCACATGCTGAACGAAATTTTATCCTGCTGAAAAAATTTTGCTGCATTTTCACCGACATCGAC
>NW_017256051.1:2221833-2229670 GCF_001594055.1 Mycetomoellerius zeteki
AAATTTCACCGAAAGTGAATTTTACAGGCAAAACATACTGAAAAATTTCGCTGAAATTGAACTAAAATTTATCTGAAATTTTGTTGAAAATGAATTGAAGCTAAAAATCGCTAAAATTAAACTGAAAATTTTCTGAAATGTTGAAATTTTGTTGAAAAATGTTCCACAAAACGTGGTATAATTCGAGTGAAATTTTTTTACCAGGGATAGCCTGCAGTTAAGCATGGAAGAGGTAGTTCCATTATGGTCCGGAAGATGTTTTGGAGATGATGCAGTTGGTGATTTAGTAAAAATCGAATCAGGGACTCCAAGGTCTACCACAACATCTTGATGCGCCATGTCAAATCTTCTGACATCCGTCCAATTGATCGTGATCAATTCATACTACAGCAGGATAACGATCCGAAATGTTTCCAGTCTTTGTAAAAAGTATGTTCAGTTAAAACAACGACAACAGGTGCTAAAGAACACGATTTGGTCACCCCAAACAGAATCCTGATTGCAATCTCATTGAACTCCTTTGGGATCATCTGAACAGGTGTATTCAAGATATGCAAATGAGCCAAAATTACCTTTGAGAGTCGCTAAAAGAGAACTGAGCTATAATCAGAGCTGAAACTTTAGATAAATTGACCGATAGAATGCTCTGCGCTTGCTGCTGCGAGATTGCTGCTAAGGGTAGATACTTTCATGAGAAAAATTTAAGGAAATCAAGACTCCAAGATTCGTGTGTTCAAACAATATATACGAGTAAAACATGTTTATTTGTCTAAATAAACCTATATTCATCACAAATTTGAGTCTTTTTGTTCATTATTTTCCAAAAAATCGATGCTCTGCGTGCTGTATTGAAATTAATGAGCAAGTAATGTACACATGCACGCGCGCACGGGAAAAATCATTTCATTTATGAAGAATAATCAACTTTACCCGAACCACTGTGCACGCTTTCTTCTCGATGGTAACCGTACACGGTGGGCTCATTTGTAAAATTAAATGGCATGGGACTGTAACCTGTTGCCGAATGTGGTGCGTATGTTCCCGAATAAGGCATGTCCCAAGCGCTTGGTGGTGGCAATGGACTAACTGTATCATTATCTAGTTTCATATTACTCATGGCTGAACACAGATCACCAAATATGTAATAACATTGTTCGGAAAATGTAATTTTGTTCACTGTATGTCGAATGTAACCAGCTTTTAACATGAGCGACGCATATTTCCTGGCATCGCGTCGATCAAGAAATCCTTCCACGTGCGTATTCAGCCAGTCCACGACATCCGCGCCAATAAATGCATTTGGAATAGTAATTTTTAGCCACATTCGATCGCGTATCTCTAAGCCAGAGTCAGATCTAGCCATCGCTCGTACTATTGTCGGCATATCGGTATGAATAGTCAAGTGAAGCTCTTCCAAGGGTCCTGGAAAGGTAAGAACGCAAGATAAGATCTAACTGACATAGTCAGCCCATATAATTGTTTATTCGACTTCTCGAGCGATTTCATATTTTCAGAATTGAAAGTTATCAAAGATAAAGTACAGAAATCATATTCTTACAAACACAATACATAAATACTGAAGAATTTTCTCATTTAATTCGAAATTGGATTTTACTCTGAGAGAGATTCGTTAAATCTTTTGATTCGAGGATTTATCGTAAAGACATCTTTTCTTTCCTCCCCCCTCTCTCTTTCGACGAAAATTTACTTTTAATTAATTCGATATATTTATTGAATTTCTCACAATATTGCACTGTAACTTACGTTCAGTATCTGGCAATGTACTCGCAAGACTGCTCGAAGTTGAAGTTAATGTTGTGGCACTTGGTGGACGAGGCGGAAAACCTTCGCCTCTTATAGCGGCCGTGTGCGCTACCCACGCACCAGGATCTATAGGACGTACCGGCTCTGTACGTGGTATCGTAAAGTAACCTTTTGGATTTGGATCCCAACATTTCGCAACAACGAGTTTTATTGGTCTAAAAAAGGAAATAAGATATAGCAATATAATTTTACTTTATTATATAATAAGTCTTATAGCGTTTTACATTAGTAGAATTGGTGTGCCCTCAGTGCACATTAAAGCCGTTCAGTAACTAATCTAATTTGAATGTAACAATAAGATTCTCAATCTCAATTGATAAAATACCTAATGTATATTTTATCAAATAGGACAATGAAATATATTGAGGATTTCGCGGTTTAATTCGCTTTTATATTTTTATTAAACATACATCTTTACATCGATTTGCGTACAACGGCTTTAAAGAGCACTGAGTGCGTCAGTTCTGCCAATGTGTGAACAATGCTATTATATTTCATAAAGAGATCTTACCCTGGTTTTTGCACTACCTCACGCAATACTCTTACTGCTTCGTCATTGGACATATTTTCAAAATTAATATCATTGACTTGAAGAATCATGTCACCAGGTTCTATTCGACCATCTAAAGCAACCGCTCCCCTATTTCGGTATATATCAAGTTGTATAATAAACGGTATAACATTATTATAACATATTGTATATGATCCATTATATAATTTAATTGTTTGATATTGATTGCAAAAAACTTTAAATGTCCTTACAAAATGTAACATAAATAAAAACCTACAGAATCTGCTGCTCTCATGTAATTTAATACAGAGATTGTTGATATCTTAAATTACTATTAAGGAAACTCGATTACGTATCATATTTAAATTTATGCAATAGTTTAAAGACGTACATTCTACCGAAATTGTTAATGGGATGAAAGAATCAAAATCTCTGTGCAAAAACTGGTAAAGATACGTATACTTGTTAATACAATTGAAAGAGAATATAAACATACAACACACGCGCATACATATATATGTATATACCAACCCTTTCATTATTGAACCGACATATATTCCACCGTCCCCACCTTTGTTGCTTTGACCAACAATACTAATACCAAGAAAATTAACAGTATCCATATTTAGTGAAACAGTTATAATGTTTAAAGACATTGTACTGTCGGTAATACTACTAAATGACGACGTTCGAGACATAGGTGGTAATCTGTGTCGCCGTTTCCTTTGCGGTCGACGTCGATCTATAACAGAAAAATTTAGACATATGATACATGCTCTGATAAGATAAGAGATTCGTTTGTGGTATCATTCTACCATAAAATTCCGTTCTTTTTTTCCTTTGGAAAAAATATCCTCTCAAATAACATTTCTCTTACCAAGTGTACCCCTGTCGACCGTACTACTCATATTGGTATGTCGACCTGTTGTTGATGTTATACGACTGCTAGCATCGTCGTCGGATTCTAAAAACGTTGTCGTTTCTAGATCTGAACTTAAGATGGAAGCAGTTTCATATCCATGACCAGAGCGATGTTTCGAATGACCATTTATCCGGAGTCCTATATAATGTATTGCAACAATTAAAAGATTACTGTATAGGGTGTCCCATCATTGACGATAAATATTTCAAAGACAGATCCTTTGTGATATTTTAAGACGAAAAGTTTAGTACCAAAATATCGAAATTATGATAATTTTCAAATGGGAAGTTTAAAAATTATGGATGACGGAGCTAAAATTTCGCGCGTTCGAGTATGGCAAGATGGGTCAGTGTGAAGGTACTACCTCGAATTTTGTGTTTTCGACAATAACAAAAGTCAACATCTTCCACGCTGATCATTCTGCTGTCCCTGAGCGCGCGAAATTCTGGCTCCGTCTTTCGTAATTTTTAAACACTTCCCATTTGAAAACTATCATAGCATCGACATTTTCGCATTATACTTTTCGTATTAAAATGTTACAAAAAATCTGTCTTTAAAATATTTCTCGTCAGTGATGAGACATTCTGTATATCTCTTGTAATGTATAATGTTTTATATGCATGTAACGTGAAATATAAATTTTCAGTATTGGCAGTGAATATTGGAATGTAGTCTTAATGACGACATAAATATTAATATTTAAAAACAAAATGTTTAATAAAAATTTTTAATAAAATCTGCGTTTGTGTAAATTACTATTCTAATTTGCTAAAGATAAGCACATATTAAAAGATAAAAATATTAATATAAATTATTGAAGATTTATTAGATAAGTATAAGTTTACCCCTATTAATCTGGACCTCCCTAACTCCTCATCGTAAATCAAGTTGGGACACGGTAAAAAATTTAATGCTATTTTGTTGTTAATTTATTGTTCTGCAGCGAATTTTGTCCAAGCTGGCAAACTAGACCCCCATAATAAAAAAAAATATATATAGAGGTGCAATATCAAAAAATTAAGTACATCAGTTTTTGTTGCTTTTTTGTTGTTCCAAGATAGTGCAAGAACATATTGAAAAAATTATTGTTAAATAAATATCTATAAATAATAAGAACTGTACCATCATGCGTTGCAGCGTCATTTTAGTACCAAATTCATGCGAGCAACAAATTCTGTACATATAACTTTACGGCCGATATTTCGATAGGCATGAATTTGGTACCAAAATGTTTTAGACATCATATACTATCGAAATATGTCGATATTCGAATTTGTTGCTAACTATAACATGTGAAAAAATAATTAATTTATTCCGGCCGTTCTCGTGCCGTGCAGTAAGATCCCTTAAATTTTGTTTAAAGAATACATGTTTTCGGTACCAAATTGTTCCTCGTAACACATATTATCGAAATATGTCAATATTCGAATTTGTTGCTCACCTCTAAAGCATGAAAAATAATTAGTTTATCTGGATCGGCGTCCGCGATTTTATTTATTCTCTTAAAAATTACTTAAAGAATTTGTTGCTTGCATGTATTTGATAGCAAAATGTTCCTCATAACATATACTATCAAAGTATACGTGTATATTCCGGAAATTGACATATTTCGATAATGTGAGGAACATTTTGGTAACAAATACATGCGAGCAACAAATTCTGTAGATGTGACTTTCAATAACGGCACGTCGACGCGCAGAAGCGCAGTAATGACAAGTATGTATTGGTATTTGTTTAATAATATCATATTTTCAATATTTTTTCGTGCTATGTTGGAGCAAAAAGTAACAAGATCTGATATCTTATTTTTTTATTATCGCACCTCTATACATTTTTTCTATTAAGGGGATCCAGCTTGCAATTAAAACATGGACCCATCCATTTTATTTCTTTTTCCTATTAAATGTTTTAGCAACAAAATTCGGCTTGCGGCAACAAATTAGCAATAAAATAGTATTTACTAAATTTTTTACCAAGTCTGAACTTTATTTGCACTGGTGGGGGATCCAGGTTAATACGGGTAAAGTTATAAGTTTAATATAAAGAAGAGCTTGTATAAAGACTAGTTTAGAATTTTAAGTTTCAATATTTATTTCCAACAATTAATATTGATTATTGATTAAGTAATTTTTAAATCTTTAATATTTTATTTTAACATTACAAAAAAGTAACAAATCGTTACTTTCTAAGTAACGGTAATGACAATGCATTACCTTTTACGAAAAGTAACGGTAATAGCAACAAGTTTTTTTATAAAGTAATGTTCTCAACCCTACATTTAACATTCAATTAACGTTCATTAACATGCAATTAATATTGAATAACTACTTACCATTATATTTATTGTATTTTTCATACTTTTCTGAATGATGTCTCAAACTTTTATGTAAGTGATGTCCTTGTCGGCTACTTATAATGCTTTCTGTTTCTGTCAATGTGTCGTCATGTGAAAGTGGAGCGTTTCCTCTATTACCATGTCCAGGTATTGCATGATCTACACGGTCATGTTTTGCTTCGCTATGCGCCATAGAGTCTGTACATTGAGATGCACCATCTGAAACGTTGCTACCTTCGGCGGAGACCAACTGTCACAAAGTATCATTTCATTAAGTAACATAGATATGAAATCTTGTTTTCGGAAAGAAATAAAGATTACTAAGTTCTGATATATACTAAGAAACATTATATTGTACAACTACCTCTGACTTGTAAAAAGGAAATACTGATATAACATGACACTTTATATTTCGTCATAATTAGCAATAACAATTAAAATAATATATATTAAGAAAAATATTTTTAAATCTTACCCATGAAACAACTCGACCATTGAAACATGGTAGATGAGCATCATCATCTACTATTTCTTCTTTTACCACCCTAGTAAGAAGGAAAATATGTTTAGGATTAGTATAAATGTTAAAACTAACGATAACACTTCAATCACAATTACAGACTTAACAAATATATATTACATATAACAGTTTTTAATAATTTTCATTTTCACGTATTCCAATTTACATTTCTTCCGTATTAGCTACAAATACATATTATGGTTTTGATACTTGTTATCATTGGAAAAATCTGTTACATGTATCTTTACTATGAGACGAAGTTTGTTCATTAAATTTTAAAGCAATTTGAGAACTATCAAATAAGAACTATATAAAATAATAGAAACAATAGTACGCTTTCAAAAAAAAAAGAGAAATTGTAACGTTTGCTTACAGTTAAATAAAAATTTTGTTTACAGCATTGCCAAATTGATGAATGAAAGAAACGAATAATTATATTTATATTTATATACATACACACACACACACACATACACGCGCGCGCACGCGCGCTTATGTAAAAGCACAAATTAGAAAAGAATAAGTGAATTATTGGAGTAATATTAATAAGTTGTATATAATAAAGTATTATAAAGTATATAATATTGTATCTAACGTAATGTATAACAATATAGTATGATATATGAAGAAATAATAAGGAAGTAAAAACAAAAGGAAATATTCGATAATGTAATGTCAATGCGTGTTGTTGACATTTACCCAAAGTCATCGTCCATTGACTTGAAGAAATACTTGTAATTCGGTCGATTTAAAACGTTCTTAAAATCAGCCAGGGTCACTCTTTACTTCACCAGATACGGCGTCTCCTCGTCGTCCATGTGATAAATAATCTTTGTCTCATCCATCGTCGGAATAAGCTTGATAAACAAAATTTATTCGCGACGTAAAAATGATACGCAGCTATGGTTCTACTGACTTGGACGATATTTTCTCAAACCAATATGGCGCGTTATGCATCGAGCCAAAGCCCTAGTGCACAAAAAGATTGCATATTCACAACTTGGTGGGATGCTCGCGGATCTCGTCGATGAGGACGTAGTCACGCGGCGTCACACCGTTCACGAGAAGGTCACTGGCATTATTCGTCGAACCTACGCAAAACATATATCCGTAGGAATTGCCGTGACAAATTAAACGTCAACATTGCCGTCAACGTTCACTCCGTACATACATTACAACCATATACTTTATAGCAAAGACATAGAGAATGGACTGCGCGATCCGTATCTAAGTAGTATTCTTCCAATATGGTCGACAATAATGAGAGAGAGAGAGAGAGAAAGAGAGAGAGAGAGAGAGAGAGAGAGAGAGAGACCGTGTGTGGAAGACGGCCAATCTATCTCTAATAGGGCGGAATCCATAGACGGTATTTAAGATTCGAGATGGTCTTAAGCTAGTGCATGAACCAATCAGAAAGCCGTATTAGCATCTTAAGACAGTGGCTGCGTTCAGCAGAACGTTTGTTTTGCAACTGTTGGAAGTTTCCTTCGCGCTAATTGGATCATACTTTTAGATCTAGAAGAATGGTCCTATCTCAGCAGACAATCATAAAACGGTTGCAAAACTGTTGAGTCTGCTGAACGCAGCTATTGTATCTTGGGCTTAAGTCCGGATTTACAATAGGGGTTTTAGCCTTAAGCCGTAAGAAATTGACCAATTACAGTCGAATCCGAGGAGAATAATCGACTGTGATTCATCCATTTCTTATGGCTTAAGGCTTAAAAC
>NW_017256051.1:2229772-2232844 GCF_001594055.1 Mycetomoellerius zeteki
CAAATGCTCTGTAGCGTTTGAAGCGCTAAGTGGACCGCAGCCTACATGGTTCGACTTACACCGAAGTTATAACATCGATGTTACAAAATTGGCCAATCACAGTCATTCCATTTTTCAGAAGAATAGCTATGATTGGTTAGTTCCATAACATCGATGTTATAACTTTGGCGTAAATCGGGCCGTGTAAACGTAGTAATTACTTGAGATTAAGACCGGACTATGGATTCCGGCCGTAGAGTTAAAAAATTCTCAGTAAAAATAAAATCGGAGAAGATAACAAAGAATATTACTGTATTATACCAATAATACGAGAATTTATGAGAACATTCAGTATTAACGTTTATTTGTTGTTTGTTTGGTTAAAACGACATGTAAATTTAATGTACTGCGATTAAAAAAGCATAAAAGTATTATCTATAATAGGTTTTTAAGCCTTAAACCATAAGAAATGGACGAATCATAGTCGATTATTTTCTTTGCATTCGATTGTAATTGATTAATTTCGTATGGTTTAAGGCTTAAAACACCTATTGTAGATCAGGGCTTATAAATTAAAATTATGTAATTTTATTTATTTTCAAAGAATTTAAGAGAGGTGCACAGTTTGACACGTATCGTTTGGACACAAGCCACTCACCGCGGCCAATGCCTAGAAGCTTTCCTCTGTACAAGAGCTGTGAGTGGCTCGTGTTCAATCGAGTATCTAATTGAATTCGCTATTTCTAAAATCTTTTCTGTCTGTTTTTTTTCTGCTTCTAAGACCGAAATGCTGCCAAAGTAAGAAAAATCTATAGAATATAAGGACTTTAATGGCACAATAATGCAGAATTTACTATAAAGGAAAACTAGGTATCAATCAGGGTTGGGCATGTATCAAACTCAACGTATTATACGTGGTTTCATACATGGATGAAACTATGTATAATATATCGTAGGTTTCAGCCATGTAGTAAAATGGCGCTTCACCGTTCGCACTTTGCAGTGTTCGCGTTGCTTGAAATCCTTAAATTTTTTAACTTAAAATGAGATAGATATATGTTTGGGGGTTGAAAAGAGTGAAAGCGAAGTTGCTGAGTGGAAAAGTGCAAGTAATGCGAACAGATCCAAGAATACCATAACTGTGTTCCAAATTTACTGCTAACACTGAAAATGCGACAGTTTACGTTACGTGCACTATAGATTTTCAGTATAGGCATTCAATTTTGGAACATAGCCCATATATCACTATAAGCCTAACATAGAGCTGCTGGACCAATAAAAAGGTATGTAAATCAAAATGACAACTTTAAGGTGAATATTAATTGGTCCAATGTCCAGTGGTCCAATTATATAATGCTCACCAGTGCTCATTGTGTTGTATTTCACGTGAGATGAGTTTTATAATTTTAACGTATATAATACACGTTTTATATGTATTATATGTTTTATATGTAGGAAATGTAAGAAACCTCTCGCAGCGTTAAATTTCCCAACCCTAGTATCAATCATGAAATCCCTGGGATGGAAAGTGAAATGTGAAAATTTTTACCATTGAAGTTAATGGAGAAATTTTTTACCTTTCACTTTTCACTCGAGGGAAAAAAGTTTCATGATTGATACCCTGAGCGCAGTATGTAACAATATTGTAAGAAATAAGCAATACGAGAAAAATATCAGGGCGCTCCGAGATTCGAAATGAGGCCAGGGAGCTTATTACGGTTCTTTGTGACGAAATGAAAATTACAAAAGTGATTGAATTTACTAGAATATTTATAACTTCATTGGTTAACTTCTAGTGAATTTGATCATTTTTGTAATTTTCACTTCGTCACAAAAACCGTAATAAGCTCTCTGGAGATCGATTCTGTATCTTCAAATAAGGTGAAAATGATAAAAGTGAGCAAATTTACTAGGTGTTGACCAATAAAATTATCAGTATTCTAATAAATATGCTCATTTTTATAATTTTCACTTCGTTTCAAGATACAAAATCGATCCCCAGGGGGTCGATTATGTATCTCAAAATAATGCGAAAATTACAAAAGTGAGCAAATTCACTAGAATACTCATAATTTAATTGGTCAATAACTAGTGAATTTGTTCACTTTTGTAATTTTTCACCTCATTTCGAGATACATAATCGCCCCCCTGATCTTCTCTGAAATGGTAGACTTTCGTCTTGCCATTGAGCCACACAGCCCTGACGCTGATATCTTCTCTGTTGTGCCTATTTTCTTTAAATCTTCTTTTACAATATATTCCCAAGAATTTCACCACGATATCAAGTACTGTAAACTATTTCCTAGCTATCCAGTAACTTTCAACTAGTTACAAGTCAAGTTGGTAACGGAGGTTGCTACTGAGTGCTATCGCTGCGACCTCTAGCCCCAGTAGGTGATGACTCCTGCCGGTTCCGCTTGACAGGACATCAATACTTAAAAACGTATGCGCGAGCAGACAGGGTCTTTCCCTCTTCGCCACAGCACGGGACACTACTCACGTAATACCATATAATTACGCTTTGGAGCACGGCTCGGAGTGCGTAATAAATCGGATATCATGTACCTGGCGAAGGGAGAAGGAACGTGGCGATGTGTGAAGTTCACATCTGTCAACTGCGAAGTTATTTATCTCTACGGTTAGCCAGAAGGTTTTGTAAAATCAGTGCGCCGTGTATTAATATAATAAATTGTGTATTCGCGTTGGGGCGATTCCCCAATAATAATAAAGGGTCTCAAGGTTTTTCCTGGACACACGATAATCGCAGAAATCTTCTGTAGACTCAAATGTCCCACGCTTGTAGTAATTTCGATGGATGGTTTAGTCGAACGACCACAACGTTTACTGTTGAGAATATATCTATTTATTGGTCTTTTAGAGATGCACACTCTGCAACCTTCTTTCGAGGAACGCCATGAAGTGTAACTTCTTGGGGTGCGTTCCAAAATTCACTCCGAGTAACAGAGTTTAACTCTACGCCGTTCTAAAACGCGAGGTAACTGACCATATGGGCGGAGCCTATTCGTTCCAAAAGTATGAGTAAATCTACCTCGGAGTCAACTCTATGAACCCTGCTTCTGAGGTGGGTTGAAA
>NW_017256051.1:2233156-2234324 GCF_001594055.1 Mycetomoellerius zeteki
TCGTAGGCAACTCGCAAATTACAGAAATCCCTAGAGTTCTCTCGCGCTGTGCGCTAGGGAGATATTGAGAACGCAGTTCCCCCCACACTTCATTTGATCGCATTTCCATCCAGACATAACGTTTTGGACATACCTAAAATTCCATTTCCTTGTAAATTCGGAAAATACTAGGATAATAAGACATTAGATCTCTAAAAATTCCAGTAACAAACTTACAGTACTACCATCAAATTTACGATTGCTATTTCCAACATTCAACTTATGCAATATATGCATTAAACAATTTGGAAACGTAAAATTATTTTTATTTCATGCAAATTATAAATTCTATAAAATTTCGGAAAAATAATGGCTCCGAAAAAAACCGGTAATTTACCAAATTTTTCTCATCCTTTCTGACGTAATATACCACCTTCGGAACTCTAATCTCTAGCCAATCTCCCTCTCATTCTCTCTCCCATTACACTGTTGGAAAGAGATAGAGATAGCTGTCTTCTACGGTCCTTCTCTCTAAGGGTGCCGTCACATACAGCCCGTAATCCGTAATCCGCACCGGATATCTGCAAACGTTACTAGATATTGCGTCCGTAACGTTACGTGTGTTTTACCTCCTTGGCTGCGTTTCATTATTCACTGTCAGTACTGGCAGCATTGCACATGCCATTCCAAAATATATCGCAGTAAACTTCCAATATACTTTTGCGTTTATATGACGTCATAAATTTTTGCGTCACTTCCTATTTCTATTACTGCGACTGGCGAGGTCAGGTAATCGCAGTAAAAAGATGGCGAAATTCAACGAAATGTGAAATCAGGAAAAAATTTGTTTTTTTAGATGTCGAAATGAATAATGTCAAAAAGTTATGACACATATTAATGAATAAAGTAGATGCAGAAAAAGCACGCAAAGATATGAATATAATTAATAATTCCAAATTTTATCAAAATTTAAAAAATTATTTATTTCTACAGTCCTACCAAGTACTACTAAATCCGTTTCGTTATGCAACGTTGTAATGTCATAAAAGTATTCTATTAGTAATTTCAAAACGCTTCTGCAGTACTACTTTATGACGTCATATTGTCAGTACTGACAGTGAATAACGAAACGCAGCCCTTGTATCCCATGGAGCCGTAATCTCATGAAATTTCCGTAAAAATTACTAGT
>NW_017256051.1:2234493-2235215 GCF_001594055.1 Mycetomoellerius zeteki
GGCTCCATGGGACACAAGGAGCATGTAAGCACGCAACGCAATTGCACTCCGACGTCAAACAAAAATAAACGTGCCATAATCTACCTTTAATTTATAAATAGTGATTATTATAAATTAGTGATAGACAATTTTGAAATTAGAAGTGCATAATGAATCTTTGATATATAATATGTTACCCTTAGGGGGTGCCGTCACATACAATCCGCAATCCGCACCAGATATCCGCAAAAGCATCCAGGGATTGCATATGTACGGCAGATATTTCTCACGTAATCCGCAACTACGTGAAAAGAGAGTTCTAGTGCAGTCTAGTGCACGTCAAAAAACAGACCATTTGTTGTATTTGCACTAATAACATATATCAAAGATTCATTATGCACTTCTAATTTCAAAATTATTGTCAAACAAATTAATTACTATTTATAAATTAAAGGTAAGTTATGGCACGTTTATTTTTGTTTGACGTCGGAGTGCAATTGCGTTGCGTACTTACATGCTCCTTGTGTCCCATGGAGCCGCAAAATGCGGACGCGTAAATGTAATATTTTTTTTTTGGTAAGAAGTTATACTGTTCCTTTTTTATTTTATTTTATAAGAAAATTACAGAATTTATTTTGAATATTACAAAAGTTTTAATTAAATCGTCAAATTTAGTCAAATAGATAAAATTAGGAAAAGCATTACTGGTAATAACTAGTAATTTTTACGGAAATTTCATGGAA
>NW_017256051.1:2235381-2239440 GCF_001594055.1 Mycetomoellerius zeteki
CCTAGCAACTTTTGCAGACATCCGGTGCGGATTACGGATTACGGGCTGTATGTGACGGCACCCTTAGGCTGTGTTCCAAATTTACTGCCACGCTGAAAATGCTACAGTTTACGTTACGTGCACTATAGATTTTCAGTACAAACCAAAGAGGTTGTATAATTAAAGTAACAAAGCCATAGCGGCTCCTGTGTACGGAAATGTTAGGTGATAGAAAGAGAAAGCAAATGGGATGTCCCCATCTTTATCCTTGTCTAATGTTGCGCGCGCATCGAACTTTGAAAGGTAAGTGGGGAGCGAGAGCCATGTGGGACAAGCGATAATATGATTGAACAAGGATGTCATGTGATTGAACAAGGATACCGATGGGGACACCTCGTTTTCTGTTTCTTTCTATGCGCTCACGCAGTGCTGGCTATTCTCCTCTAGTTATACAACCTCTTTGGTACAAGCAGTCAAGCAGTTTTGGAACATAGTCTTAATCAGATATCGGATACACCGGAATACACGGTTTCTGATAGGTTAAAATTGTTATTTCTTATTCCTTCTATTGTGGCCATGAAGTAAGAGTATACTTCATGATTGTGGCCGCACCATTACTTTTATCGACCATTTTGACACACGGATTGCGTAGTCCATTGGCTCCGTTCGGCAGAACATTTATTTTGCAACTTTTGGAAATTTTCTTTGTGCTGATTGGATTATATTTTTAAATCTAAAAAAATGATCCTATCTCAGCAGACAATCATAAAATGGTTGCACAATAGTTGAGTCTAGACTCTCAGAGTCGCGACATCAAAACAGTCAGTTTTGATTGATTCGCCATTTTTTATCAATTCCTACCTATATTCAAATATTTATATTTGTATCACTTTTTAATTTAAACAATACAACGAATTTATAAGGAATTATAAAATTTCTTAGGGCGCGTTCACACCTTGACGGAAAAGCAGAAAGCGAAAAAGTAGTGGCCAATTACAACTCGCGCTGGTAGTAAGTAGTACAAAAAGCCGAAATTGTCGACTACTAGCGCGAATTCTGATTGGTTGCTTTTCCGTCAAGGTGTAAACGCGCCCTTATACTATATGTCGAAAAACACAAATGTAATAGCGTTTTTGGTCCGGCCGGATTTGCACCAATCTAGGTTGGATTAATCTTTTCTATTGGTTGACGTTACACGCTCTACCAATAGGAGAGGAGAGCACAAATGTCACATTCGTAAAATCTCATTTTTGTCCAGTAATTTTTTTTGAACAGACTTGGAATATCAAACCTCTAAGGGCCCTGGCACACAAAAAACTTAAGGCAGTAAGATGTAAGCAGTAAGGAAATCAACATGTTGGATTCGCTACTGCTTATGTCATGGCCTTATGGACTCTACTGTGATTGGTCAATTCGCTTACTGCTTACATTTTACTGCTTAAGTTTTTTTCTGTGCCATGGCCCTAAAGCCCATGGCACATACAAAAATGTAAGGCCGTAAGACGTAAGCAGTAAGGAAATCGTAACATTGGATTCGCTACTGGCCTTACGGTCTCTACCGTGATTGGTCAATTCCCTTACCTCAACTGATTACGTCTTACGGCCTTACATTTTTGTATGTGCCATGGGCTTCAAGACGTACCTGCGTTCCCCGATACATATAGCAGACGGCGTGGTCAATGAAGGGAGATTTTAGGAACGCTCATAGGCAAAATGCAGGAGATGGGCAGAGTATGAGTGCGCGTCGTTCAGAGCGGTCACGGGAATATCGGCTTCTTCCACTGACCAATCGGATTGCCGCTCTAAATTAAGCACCACGTGCGCAACATAATTCTAAGTTCAAAAACATAACTCTCTTTACTTAAGTTCTTAAATTCGGAAATACTAATTCTAATTCCAAATCTAGAAGTGTTAATCCAATTTCTAAATCTAGAATTAATTATAGATCCTAACTTGTAAACTCATAAATTTTCCTAGTTAACTTACTAAAAGCAAATCTGTATTCGCATGAACCTAATTATTAATTGTCCAACTAATGTATGATTTATTATAAAATACACTACGCGCGCATAAATTAAAGCATCACCTCTCACACCTTCGAAAAATGGATAAACTTCAAAGAAGTGTAACTTCTACAAAAATGGTCGAAATGAGATTTTAAAAAAAGCATTTTGTAGCTTGAAATCTCGACTTTCCAAATCTGTATAACGAAATAACGATTCGGCTGATTTTTACGGAACTACATGATTATAAAGGAAGATCCGTAAAATCTCAAAATTTTTTGTAAACTTTGCACAGTTTCATGCCGGGAATGAGAAGTCGGGCACAAATACAATTCACAGCTTTTGAAAGTGTGATCCTTTACCTTCAATTTACTTTTTTTTACCTCTGTACGATTTTTTTTTACCGAGTTATTCAACATTGAAGTAAAAATGGTTCCTTTGACTTTGACTGCTCATAAAAGACGAACGGAGTGACGTACAGCATTTTGTAAACAAGCAAAAAAAAGTTCAAAGTTTTCTCTTTAAGCTTTTATCAATTTTTAGACACAGATAAGCTTTTTATGTAAAAATTTAAGTGAAATATGAAGTTGAAAACTGAGACAATTACCTGTTTCTATTCAACTCGATCTATTCTGATCAAAAAGAGAGAGAAACCCTATACGAGATTAATTACTTCTATAATATATCGGAAACTTCTGGCAAAATTTCATATACGAGGGTTGTCTGAAAAGTTTCCGACCTCAACATGAAAATGGTAGCACTCGTCAACAAAAGTTGGGGAATGTGTTTGCGCATGCTTTGAAAGATACTCACCACAATTTCAGCCATTTTGGACGCGCAGTTGTTTGACAATCGTTTAAGTGAGTCGATGTGAGTGTTTTTGTGAAAATGGAAAAAATCGAGTATCGAGCTGTCATTAAATATTTGTTTTTGAAAGGTAATACGCCTACGCAAATTAAAGACGAGTTGAACGCTGTGTACGGGGACTTTGCACCATCATTTACCGCCGTGAAATTTTGGGCAGCTGAATTTAAACGTGGTCGTACCAGCTTGTCCGTACCAGTTTTTGGTCCGGAGTGAGCAAACGCGCGGTCAGCTTTCTCATGCTTAAATCTTGATTCAATATGTGACAAACACGTTCTTTGAACATGTTTATAAGCCTCTGCTATCTCTCTAACCTTAATTCAACGGTTGTCTAGCACCATTTGGTGAACTTGAGCGATGTTATCGTCAGTGGTTGCAGTTTTTGGCCGTCCCAAACGTTCATCGTTATCCAAGGTGGTACGACCACGTTTAAATTCAGCTGCCTAAAATTTCACGGTGGTAAATGATGGTGCAGAGTCCCCGTACACAGTGTCCAACTCGTCTTTAATTTGCGTAGGCGTATTGCCTTTCAAAAACAAATATTTAATAACAGCTCGATACTCGATTTTTTCCATTTTCACAAAAATACTCACATCGACTCACTCAAACGATTGTCAAACAACAACCGCGCGTCCAAAATGGCTGAAATTTTGGTGAGTACCTTTCAAAGCATGCGCAAACATATTCCCCAACTTTTGTTGACGAGTGTTGCCATTTCCATGTTGAGGTCGGAAACTTTTCAGACAACCCTCGTATATCTGCAATGTATTTTATCACTGGAAACATCTGATGTTCGAATGAGGATCGTTTCTATACATTGTGTTCTATACTTTGAACATTCTTCTAGTTTCATCTGGAGACACGGTAGTGTCTCCGCGCTAAGCCAAGCGCAGCGACACTGCCGTGCCTCCTTTACGCGAACCGAGTTGCGCTGGATCGAGATTATCGGATCTCAATAACGGCTGAACCGATCGCGTTCTATGTACGCTCAATCGATAGTTACCGCACGGATTGTATGATAAAAGTGCTTTTATTTTTTTCTACATGCCCTACGAGCGGAGATATTGCGACGCAAAGTCCGAATCTGTCACTTTTCACATTCAGATTCAGATACGTCCTTATTGTCGTCGACCAGGAAAAATGTGCGTCTCGTTTTTTTGATAATAGATGGCTTTTGACTTAACCAAGCGATGGCAGCATTGCACATTCGAAC
>NW_017256051.1:2241144-2242390 GCF_001594055.1 Mycetomoellerius zeteki
TAGTAAAAAATCGTATTTAACGTTTGTTTTTGACAACTTACATCTAATCAGCTATTCCAGCATCATATAGGGTCCCTTCTTCTTCTTCGAAGATCATGTTTTTCTGTATTTGCATGGTGATTTTTTCAATCCTGGCCTGTTTTGCGAGCTCCGACAATTCTTTCTCCGCTGCCGTGATGCGCTTTTCGTCAGTTTTCTGGGCGAAGATTCTGCTATTGTTCCCAACGATGATTCCTAGCGCTTCCATAGTTTTGAAAATAGATGAACAGCCTTCATGGAAGATACCAGCAGTTGTATATGCTGCTATTCTTATCGTCTGTACACCGCAATGAACGTGTTTGGGAGCAAGTTTCCATATGCAAGCGTTGAAACTTTCGTTATTATTTTGAGTGTTTCCACCGATGCATCTTTGCAATAAATCATCACTGGAAAGAGCCTCATACACTGGTCGAATGGCTTTTTGAACAGATTCGTGAAGGGCAGGTTCGTGGTGGAAATCGGCGAGTTGACCTATAGTTTCTGCGACACGCCACTTGCATCAACTGTCTTCTCCTGGCGGGCAGTTCTCGTGCTTCGGTTCGTCGTCTGTGGAACATTTATGAAAGAAAGTTGCCCACACAGCCTTTTTCATTTCCTCGGCCGAATCGGGGTGTCTTCTGATGGCAAGTCCATAATATAAAGTTAGATCTTTGATTAATTTGTCGGTTAACTTCCCAGAACCTTTGCCTCCGATTCCTTTAGTTTTTTTTTTAACCTCGTGCAGCCGAGTGCCCATTGGAATGTGTATAAATTCGTTCAGAAGACCCTAAACTTGCTACCTACCGTAGACTCACCTATCAGGTGTAGAAAAAAGGTCTTCCCTCTAAGCCGCGCCGAGAGCGCGTTCGGCGAGTTCGGAGCGCCGACGAACTGTTCCGCCCGACCCCGTATATCTCGTGAACTACATCATATATCGAAATATCCTTTCTCCCACGTATTCTCGACAACATAAGGATGAAAATTAAGCAAAAAAAATCTTCGTTTTTTTCATCGATTTGGACGGGAACCTGCCCTTAATCGGGTTTAATAACATCCGTCGTTATGAAATTAGCCAATCATAGCTGTTCCTCGGAAGAATGGAACAACTGTGATTGACCAGTTTCACGACACCCTTAGTCGGGTTTAATAACACAATGAAACCTAAGTATACGTATATCTTATCGTATAAAGATTTGATGTCAACAATTGATGCGAAGTTAAATTCTAT
>NW_017256051.1:2242450-2247191 GCF_001594055.1 Mycetomoellerius zeteki
GATATTACTATTATAAGACGATGGGGGTGGTGGTTGGATTTTTTAATTGAGTAATAGTAATTTTAATTGTATACAAACTTACCTTTTTAAAAAAAAGGTAAAAAAAAGCGCTAAGCGTGCGTGCTTCTCGTATGGAAACCACCATTTGGGCCGGTCCAACATCAATTACTTAATCGGCCGTGGAACTGATGACTAATTGCGTTTGCTGTTTGATGAAATTCTTTGTATATGATACATTCCAACCCAAGTTATAATCGCTTTATTTCCCTTCAAAAATTATTACATGGAAATCATTATATCACAAAATTTATTAAATCTAATGATATATGTATCATCTGTATAAAAGATTTGATATCAACAATTGTGCGCCAAGTTAAATTCTGTTAATTTAATTAAATTTATCAAAATTTTATGTATTATTCGTAAAAAAGATTTGATAGACAAATTAGATAATGAATATTAATCTAATATGTATTATTTGTACAAACGATTTGATATCAACAACTGTGGCGCCAAGTTAAATTCTACTACAAAATAAAAAGTAAAACTATCACCATATAGGTGATAGTATCACCTAAGTGATACTATCTTTATTATTTACTTAATCCAAATGGTACTATCTTTAATTTTTACAATGAAAAAATTTAATTTAAATAGAAAAATTTTTCATGTAAAAACACTTGTTCGAGTCGACAGAATCATCTTTCATTTTTCGGCTAAACCAGCACCAATAGGTCGCCAAAATATAATATTCCTAAATCAATATAAAAATTAAATAAGTAATATTTTTGATGTGTTTATCTATAATTATTTGCAACGCACTGAAACTTTCCTAACCTTTTTTTAAGTAAAAAAAAAACAATAATGACACGGTTCAACTTTCTACCTTTTTCATACAATGCGAAGAGAAAAAGAGAAAAGATGAACCGAGATGCAAAAAATGCGAGAAGTTCAATTAAAAATAAAAAGCCTTATAGTTCATGTTATGTATATACTATAGATTTTTAATAGTGATAGTGAATTTTAGAACACAGCCAGTGTATATTACATATATTGCACCGTATGTATGTATACATAGAACCTTCGCCAAAGATATATTTCTCAATTTTTTAGGAAATATACATCATTACTTCTGTGATACCACTATAAATTCCGAGTACGATGTATTTCGATTCTAATTTTCCTCCCGTTCGCGCTGAGTGAGTAAGGTTCCGTATTGGTACTGTCATTGTGAATAATATCGTGCTATATAATTAAATTCTTGCATTTGAAAGGCAATACGTCTACGTAAATTAAAGCCGAGTTGGACGCTGTTTACGGGGACTCTGCCCCATCATTTGTCACCGTGAAAAGATGGGTAGCTGAATTTAAACGTGGTCGTACCAGCTTAGCTGATGATGAGCGTTCGGGACGGCCAACAACTGCGACCACCACCGATAACATCGAAGAAATTCATCAAATGATAATGGACAACCGTCGAATTAAGGTTAGGGAAATAGCAGAGGCTGTTGGCATATCAAAAGAACGTGTTTGTCATATATTGACTGAAGAATTAGGCATGCATAAGTTAATCGCGCGTTGGATGCCGCGCTTGCTCACTCTGGATCAAAAACGCATTCGAATGAACATTTCTAAGGCCCTGTTGGAGCGGTTTAAGCGAAACGAGTCGGAATTTTTGCGTCGATTAATAACGGTTGATGAAACTTGGGTCCACCACTTCACTCCCGAAACGAAAGAACAATCAAAACAGTGGACTGCGAAGGGTGAACCTGCTCCGAAGAAAGCGAAGACGGTTTTATCGACGGGAAAGGTGATGGCGACTGTTTTTTGGGACAATCATGGAATTGTGTTGATCGACTATCTTGAAAAAGATAAAACAATAACAGGGATGTACTACGCATCATTGCTTGACAAGCTGAAGGCAGAAATTGAGAAAAAACGACTGCATTTGAAAAAGAAGAAAGTGCTGTTCCATTAAGATAACGCACCGTCTCACACTTCGGTGGTCGCTATGGCAAAAATTCACGAATTGCGATTCGAATTAATTGACCATCCACCGTATCCACCGACTATTCACCAGATCTGGCCCCCAGCGACTTTTTTCTGTTTCCTAGGCTCAAAGTTTGGCTCGAAGGACAGAAATTTTCATCGAACGAGGTCATCGCATCCGTAGACGCCTATTTTGCAAAGCAAGACGCTCAGTATTATTTGAATGGATTAAAAAGGTGGGAGCATCGCTGGAAAAAATGTATCGACTTAAAAGGAGACTATGTGGAAAAATAAAATTGAATTTGACCGAAAAATTACTTGTTTCTATGTTAGGCTCAAAACTTTTCAGACCCTCGTACATAGAACCTTCGCCAAAGATATATTTCTCAATTTTTTAGTAAATACACATACATCATTACTTCTGTGATACCACTATAAATTCCGAGTACGATATATTTCGATTCTAATTTTCCTCCCGTTCGCGCTGAGTGAGTAAGGTTCCGTATTGGTGCTGCCATTGTGAGAGCACCAAGTCACGTGTACCAATCACGCGGAATCCCGAATGTCCAGACTCTCTACTAGGGACTCTAATCGGGGTAATGAGTGACGACCTCTCGCTGCCGGCATTGGTGGAAGTCACACTGTGCGGCGAGAGAGAATGGAAGGTGATCTCCTTCTTTTGCGAGGCGGTTATGCTTCGGAAGGAGGAGGCCGAGAGGGCATGGGAGAGGGCGAGGCCTATTCCGAGGGGCAGGGGGAGACGTTGGCATGGAAGACGCGGAGATGCTGGTGCTCCGGCCCTCGTCCGCGCCGCTGGGGGTGGTACCGGTGTTCCGGCCGCCACGGCACCGCGCCGTGACCCTCGCCTTGAAATTCATCGAGCGACATCACCGGAGCCATCGACATCGCAGCGATACAATCTCCGACCAAGACAGTGACGGCTGCCGCGGGCAAGAGTCGGGCCCTTTTGAGTCCCCTCCGCTAGCCCGTAGTCTCGACGGGGATGGGGGATTGCCGTGAGATCTACAAGATCTCAACGCAACCCCCTCCCCTACCATGGAGACGTAAGCCCGGCTGGAATCATGTACGGACTCCTACCGGGCGAGGGAGTCAGCCCTGGGCGTGAACCCAGGGTCGGCTCTGCTTTCCCTCACAACACCGAGTGGGAGCGAGGTGAAGGGGCTGGTGTCCCCTCCTCGTCTGTGGATTGTAAATGCTTCAACATGGGGCTCCGGTGGTCTAAAAGACGCCGGGGGAAGGTCCGACCGGTTAGGTCGGTGGGTCTGAGGGCATCTTGGAAGAATGCTGCATGCGTGCCCAGGGCGCCCTCGTAAACAGGCCAATGAAGGATATCGGCAGGGATTTTAGTGGGTGAGAATCCCACGTACCTCTTGGACTCGTTGCCGCGGGTCTAGGGGCACAACGCATTTCCCCTGCCTGACCAAAAAAAAGGTTCTATTCGAGAAATACGTATATGCTTGGCGCCTTTTTTACCTTTTTTTTAAAAAGGTAATCTTTTACAGATACGAATGATGAAATTTTGTAACTATTTAATTTACCATCCTTCATGAAAATCGAAAATGAGGATATCTAATAGACCTGAAACAATTGTATTAACATGATTAACCATTTAAATTAATTTTGTAAAATATTAATAACTACGACTTCTATCTTCAGCAAACTCTTCATGGAAAGAATACCAAAGCCACTTTTACCATTAGGCAAATTATAAAAGACTTTGTTTGTTGTCATAACTCGTCATAGGATATATAGAAGTACAATCGAAAACATGAAGATATAGTAATTGTGAAGGCTGTGGGTATGCACCATAAAATGCTAATAAAATGCGGATACTGTAAAAGCATATTTATAAATTAATAATATACAGATCTTTCTTTTGCTCTTCGTCGCGATGTAAATAATTTGTTGGTCATAAAGGTTGTTGATGCACAAGTCCACAGCACAGAACGTCTCATCACCAATTTCAGTGCGATCAATTTGTTACGGATTAATCTCTTATTACAGTATTAATAAACTCAGCAACTTTATTAAAGTACATAAAGATTCCTTACCAGTTTCACAAAAAAAAGTGTCATTTACAAAATTAATTGTAAGGATTGTGATGCATCTTATGTTGGGCAGACGTACAGAAAATTTAAAACCAGATTTTCAGAATATCGTAACCATATACGCAGAAATACGACAACTCAAAATGTTATTACTGACTACAGGATGCATCTTAATCACGGGTTCGATTGGGAAAATGTTAAGGTATTGGATGTAAAGAGAAATTATAATAAACGCCTATTGGCGGAAATGATACAAACCGCGAATCAATGGTCTCAATATTAAAACACGGATGGTTTAAATAATGGCTACATAGAAATTCTCAATAAAATGTAAATATGTTTGTTTCTCTTTCCTATTGTCCGCAATGTGACTATCTATTTTATACTTTAACAATTATCGACACGTAATGTATAATTTAACACAACTTATATCTCCAATTTTGACTGCGAAAAGATCTAACAGCATATGTAATTATACAATATCATGTTCGTAATTTTGTCATTTAAGTCAGTCTAACGCATTTGATTTTCATTAATAACGGTTCAATAATAACTCTTAGATTGAGGTTTTCGGTTACCACTCAGCCTATGAACTGTAATGGTCAACAAAATTGTCAAGAAAGACTCTCACCTCATTACTGACGTGATCACAAATCAAGCAACGATGCAACGATATTTTGTAT
>NW_017256051.1:2247231-2247504 GCF_001594055.1 Mycetomoellerius zeteki
GCTGAAGATGGCCTAAATATGAACCGAAACGTTCAGGTTTTTGAATGTAATTTCATTTTGATGTAGTAAATTTTGTAACTACCTTACTTTTTAAGTGCGGATGTAGCTCGTCGGATTTGTCGGTATGGTGCAAAAAGAGGTTCTATCTGGAGAGACGAAATGTAATAAAGAAAACGGCTAGGGTTGTATTTACAATAAAAGTGAAGAAGTGGCTACGTTTACACCGTGCATTTAGGCCGCCTATACAGGGTGTTTCCAAATTAAATCGCAAAA
>NW_017256051.1:2247934-2261191 GCF_001594055.1 Mycetomoellerius zeteki
CCTATCGTATAGGTCGCGGACTAAACGCACGGTGTAAACGTAGCCACTATGTATTTCGTGAGATGGATTGCTTACAAATATCGCTACAAGTGGTTTCGCGGAATATCTGTCGCTGCGGAATTCTGTGCAACCGGCCAGAAGAACGACGCTGCGACGGAATAAAATGCTATGCGTGTTTATGTGTGAGTGCGTGTGTTTGTATGTATGCATGTGTATGTCGTGTAGACGCGATCTGCAGTGGAATTCTGTAACTCGTTATGCAATCGTTATGTGCTCATAACGACAGCCGCGCAGATATTTTATATGGTAAAAAAGCTGCGCAACTGTCGTTATGAATTCGTAACGACTGCATAACGAATTACAGAATTCCACTACTGGCTCGATATTTTCGCAGATGGTTTCGGTGTGCTGAGACGAGCGCGGGTCGCGGAGCGCGGGACGCGGATCGGCTGCGCTGCTGCGCACCTGATTGATGCTCGCGGTACGCGGGTACGCGCCAGTAAATCGCAATCACGTACGCGGTTGCGGTATACGACGCTGCGTGATTTGAATGTTTTCCCCGATGCAATGGGAAAAACGTGTATGTGTATTAGCACACGACGGCCGAAAACATTCGGCGAAGGCAGAGAAAGCTCTACCCCTTGGCTATTGTCGAGGCCAATAGTCTAAGGTGACCAGCAGTCGAGAAAGCCCGACGGAGGCAGATTACACTCTATCCCTGGAATACTCTCGATGTACGAAGTGAAGTGCATGGTAGGCTGGCCGACGGCCGAGAACGCTCGGCGGGGCGGAGTACTCTCGACCACGGAATCTCCCGTCGGTGCAGTCGTAGGAATGCAGGCTGGTCGTTGGTCGAGAACGCTCGACGAGGCAGAGTACACTTTGCTTCAGAGCTCTCGACGGTGCTGTGCGATAGGAAAGGCCGGTCGGTTGCTATCGTGAACACTCGGTAGTGGTAGAGCACTCTCTATCGCTTTTTTGCGCTATTGGATCGGCTAGGAGTCGGAGCTGGATACAAAGAGCGGGATCGGAGCAGGAGTCGGAAAAGAGAAGGCCGCGCGATAAAACTTGCGCGCTTATATACCCGGATTATTGCTCCCGCTCGTATTGTTTCGGGATCGTTAGGCGTTATTCGTACGCGTTCGGCTTTTTCTTGGCGAACGGTCACCTGTAAATTATTTTTCGGTTTCTTAAAATATAGGCGAGCGTACCGCGCTCTCATCACTGTCGTCCGCCGATGGTGGGCGCAGCGGCATCAGGTTAGGACCCTTGCTGAGAACGATGCAGTTTTAAGGGGATCACACCACTTGTAACTTTCAAAAAATCGAATTTTTTTTGCATTTTTTTGAAGTATAACTATCTAAAAATATGTCCTCAAAATTTGAAGTCGATCCGAATAAAATTGAATGAGATATTGGCTTTGAAAGAGAAGCGTGTGTTACGCAGACGACTGGCAACACTGCCGCCTGCCGCGTTCGGCTCTCTCTCCGGTTTCTATCCATTGTTCTGCGAAAAGGGTCGTATACCTGGTCGTATACCTGGCATTCAACTAACACAAATCAAAATAATAATGAAAGTTTCAATCAACTAATTTGGAAAATAAGCCCGAAGATCGTATCAAGTGGAGCGATTATTGTAAACCTATCAGCCTACATTGCAGCTGGAGTGTTCAATGAAGGATCGAAGTCACTTTTATTTTTTCTCAACTCCATCGGAGTAAATTATGGCCATAATGCACACGCATACGTGGAAAAAACGGATAGAGCCCGGATTTTGCAGGCAAAGAAGCGCGCGGCCGAGAGCACCCATGAGGGAAGATTGAAGAAAAGGCAACACCAAATTGATATTTTGAAATCGGCAATGTCGGCGGAAGAGCTGTTATATGGGCCCGGAATAGATGATTCAATGTAAGTTAAAAAAAAAATTGTTTTCTTCGTGTAAACTGAAGTTGAAACTTTAAACGCATTTTTCTAAAAATGGCATTTCTCAAGTCGGTGACCAAAATTACTCAAAAACTACTGGACCGATCTTTTTGAAATTTTGCAGGTTTATTCAATACATAAAAATCTAGTCTTTAATCGTTCGATTTTTTTTTTCGACCAAAACTTTTTTTATACAGCCAAAAAAACGGCCGTTTTTTTAAAGAAAATCGAACCATTAATTTTGACTATCCGCCATTTTGTCAAAAATGCATATTTTTTTACATCGAACGATTAAAGACTAGTTTATGTTGTTATTTAACTAAATCCATTTCCATTTTTTGTTTCAAATGATCCAGTTCGCCACCGTGTTGGTCACCGCGAAACGACTTTTTAAAAACTTATTATATATGATGGCCATTTATAATTAAACTGTTTAATATTTTTCAATAAAGAAATTCCTAAAAGATGTTTATTGTCTATACTTTAAGATGATATATTGATATTATAAAAAAGTTTAGTAGTTTTCATTAAAAAAATTCCTAAAAATGACCTATTTTTTCGCGCTACAAGTGGTGTGATCCTCTTAAGGGTGCATCGTTATCAATTTTAATACTCTACATTTTGCGCAAATAATTCCAGCGATGACTTCTATCACCTCATTATTACGAATTAATGTTATATTAAATATAAGGAGTCCATTAATTAAATTATTTTTTATAAATTATTTTTATTAATATCTTTTTATTCCCAACTTATTCCAGACCTGTTTTTCGAATTTAAAGTATAATAATAATTTTTTTCAAAAATGTATAAAATCTTTAAATTGCGCCAATTATAAACAAAACATACATTTCGTTGAAAAAAACACTAATAGCTAACTACTTTTAAAGAATAAAATTCAAGTGGTCCTTAATAAATAAAAAAATTTTTTATGTAAAAAACTTAGCGCCGCTATAGACAAAATCAAGTTTGCTAACGACGCTAAGTTTTTGTACATAAAAAAATTTTTAAATAAAAGCTTTTGTTTAGACTAAACTCAGTAATTGTTTAGTATGCTAATTATTTTATAACGGCATATCATATTCAAATTCATATAAATAATATTGTTAAACACGTACTCGTTATCGAATTAATTTCAGCATTTATTTCTGTCGACAGTTTTTCTGTTCAAAACGCGCTTATTACCGACGCGGTCAGAATTCGTGACAGTCTTTCTGCCGATCAACTGTTTACTTCGCGTCACATGATGTTTACATTCGCAATCTTTTCTTTCTTTCCCGAAGAAAGCGAAGGTTACTTCTCGGTACCTCTGTACGTATATCGCTTAACGACTATTGTCAATTGATTTCGAATAAGCTCAACAGCACTTTTCATTGTACATCGCTCTAATTCTTTACTCTTTTCTACACCTTCTGACTCCTCGTGTACGTTCGTCATAACGCCGACGTCGCCAGTGAACCTTCGGTACTATCTCCTTTCGCAATATCTCCAACAACTTTACATAAAAACTTTTACATAAAAACTTTTTATTTATCATTTAACTTATTAACTAGTTACTACCTAATCCTGTTAATTCTTTATACAATTAGTACTGATAGATTGTATAAGTATTTCTAAAAATTCGCTTAAGAAAATGATTATTTCAAATCTATGGTGTTAAATCCATTAGTATACGTATTAGTAATTATTTACATTATTTTAACTAAATGTAAATAACACAACATTAATAAAGCATGATAATTTCCTATAATTAGATGAAGACTTTTGCATGCCAACATTCTCATATATTAAGTGAAAGAGCAAATTAATTTTAGATAATTGATAGCTTGTTTATAAAGAGAGTTGAGCGCGCCCCTTAATGATAATATTGTGATCAATATTGTGAGAACAAGTAGCATATTGTCGGCGTGCTTCATTTCCATTTCATGATATACCCAAGTTTTTTTGTAACCGTAACATTGCGAGACCATACCTATAATAAAGCCGAAGGTGGCCAGAAAATTATGAAGGAATTTGATAATCATTGGTCGTACGAACTTGCGAAGTTTCCATGCGATCCATACCGGATATCCGAAGAGAGTCACTATGCAGATGATAACCAATGAAGAGATGCCTGTAATACTATGGATTGAAAGGAAGTGTACTGATTTGGCGTTATACATCACGCTTACGCCGACCAAAATCAGAATTAGTCCAATAGTTTGAAAAATCCAATGAAGGTGTTTGTTGACATGACGTGATAAAGAAGCGGTCAGCATGTTGTCACTGGCGAGGACAAGAGTTGCCTCTGACATCAACAGAACGTACTGAAAAGACAAGATTTATTTGTAAACGATAGATAGAAATTTAAGTCAACTGGCTGTAATTAGAAATTCTTTGGTTATCGTACTCAGTCTAAACTTCTTCAAGGAAAGAGATCCAGTCGTCGTTCGATACTACGTTCGAATTTTATGCCGATCATGCAAAGAGGCAAATAGATTTTAATTTGAGTTTGGAAATTTATGATAACTCTTGATAAGTCTTAATTACACAATGATAACTCAATTGTGTAATTTTCAAAGATCATTATCAGAAGGGTTTGCGAGTTACAGCCGTGTTTTTTCATCCATGCTAATGCCAACGTTTCGTAAACCTTGCCATTCACTTCATCAGGGCAAGGAGCGCACTGATACTGAGCTGCTTCCCCGGAGAACTCCCTTTATATAGATGCTGTAGAAAGGGGCGAGAGTATGTTGAGGAAGGGGGATAGGGACTTCCTTGGCTTGTCAAGAGAACCATCTTCCATATCCTACTTACATTATAATCTGAGTAAGTAATACGGCCTAGAGTTTGTCAAATGTCTTGTCGTGAAGTGGAAGAGAGGAGAAGGTGGAGTTGATAGGATTTCTGGGAAATCTTGTTTATGTGTAACTAACAAGTTTTACAACTGTCCGGAACTGATTTGATTTTCCATGAAATATGTTGTTAAACACGAAAATTTAAGAGACGCGTATTTTTTTATACGTGCTCTAACTCATGTTTAAGGGGTGAAACACCCGAAAAAACGTGTTTACCTTGGAAAGGATAATCTCCCCGTGGAGTTTCTTGATAACGCTTTTTAGTCTTTGACAGGTATTATCTTCATAAGTATTAAAATTCGTACAACTCAAGGATCATTTGGCCACGCATAAGTCTAAGAGTATCTGTAGAACTGGACTATATCTCACTAGGGAACGTATTTATTTTATTAAGTCACATAAACAATATTTCTCAGAAATCCTATCAACTTCACCTTCTCTTCTCTTCCACATTATGACAAGACATTTGACAAACTGTATACCGCATTACTTACTCAGGTTATAATGTAAGTAGGATATGGAAGACTGCTCTTTTGACAACCCAAGGAAGTCTCCATCTCCCTTTCTCAACATACTCTCACCTTTCTACAGCGTCTATATAAAGGGAGTTCTCTGGAGCAGCAGCACAGTATCAATGCATTCTTCGCTCTGATGAAGTGAACGGCAAGGTTCACAGAACGTTGACATTAGTATTGGATGAAAACACGGCGATAACCTGCAAACCTTCTGGTACCTTTGAAGATAATATTCATGAAAGTCTAAAAAGCATAATTGTGTAATTTATTTTGATGTAATATTTTACCGTTATATTATAAATAGTAGGAGATAGGAAAGTAAGATAACGAATTCTAAATTTGATTCGGACTTTGATTAATATGGACCAAACAGATTATGAATACGAGATAACTTATAACAGGTCATTGGATTTTCAAGGAGTGAAAACTGTATTTGTGAAAAAACAAAATTTACATAAATTAACCCATTCGTATACCGCACAATACTCTGTAACTGTCAGGCAAGTGGTACTTCCACTAGTCTTTCTGTGCCTACAAGAACCCATGAATAAATTTGGTCCGATAGTTTCTAAAAATATCCAAAAATTAATCACAGAATTTAAAAATGTTATTGTCACTTGCTCCAAATCAGGAAAATTAACGAAAGAGTTGTATAAACAATTTTTAGAAAATGTCCTCCTACCATATGTAAAAAAAATTAATTTATGTTAATTAACGAATTTTTTTGTGTGAGGATTACGTTACAATAAAGAAGCAGTCTGGAAGGTAAGTCAAAAACTGTTACTTGAGGACATTAGGTATACAAACATAAGGGTCGGAACAGTGAATAATTTAACGTTGATTGTGAGTGAAAAATTACGGACCGAATAAAATTACGATAAATAAAATATTTCTTGTATTAAATAACAACTATGTTAAAAGTGGCATTTTATTAGTTTTATATCGGATAGAACATGTAAAATAATAAGATTGTTAATTGAATAAAAATTATGTTCAGTAAACAAAAATCACAATTGTTAATTAAATTAATTTTATTTTAAATAATAATACAACAAAAAAAAATATTCTGCCATTTAGCGGTTCCGTGTTAATGTCAGAGGATTTTTCATTTATATATGACCTCAAGAGGATACTCTACAAAGTAAAGGAATTTCGTGTAACCATAATGTACTGGATTTAAGATTATAACCCTCTCAATACTAGAAGAATGTTTTGCATGTACTGACACGCACGCGTACTACGGTAACACGCAAACTTCTTCTAACAAATAAGCGTGCCGCTAGTATTTTGTATATCTTCTTATTTCAAAAGGTTAGTCGAGTTATTATATATAATAGAATTTTCTATAGAGGAATTTATTTTTGATCATAGCTCATGTATGTGTCCTCATTTTTATAAATGAATACGTGTCATAAATACACGCATCTGATTAATGTAAGATTAATGTAAAATTTTTTGCTCACAACAGAGGAAATGCTAAGAGGAATTCCCCGCTTATCGGCAGAATATTTTTTTTGGGTGTATAATACATATTTAACATAATAATATAATAAATAAATATTATCTACAAAAAAAGTAATAGGCAGGAAAATCGAATCCGGGTCGACAGATTGGTAGTTCGGCGCCTAGCGCCTGTATTACGAAACCTTGTTGATAACCGGTTTAACGCGGTCGGTATATAAGGAACGCTGTAAATCTTAAACCGGTTTTTCTCGAAAACGGCTGAATATGGCGTCTTATCCCTTTACTCAAGTACTATTCTATTAGAGTATTTAAACATATATGAGCTTTTTCAAAATCGGTGTTCCAAGATTTGCGATCTCTCCTTGTTAGTTGCGGTATAAAAATAGTTCAGTTTGACGCCCCAGTGCCTGTGCGATGGCGCTTCTGCTTAGCGATATATAGAGACTCTCTAATCAGAGTCGCGACACGAGGAACAGAGACTCTCTTTACGGTCTCTTTATATTAAGAGTCTCTAGTTTCAGCAAAGAAAGAGAGAGAAATACGTTGTGTCTCTTTCTAATCTTCATAGTTCTCGTGTGAGTCATGATCTCATACGTCTTTCTATAGTACGATTTTTAGAATATTATTAAAAATTATTGCAAAATGGTTGGGTATGCAGCCCCATTTTGCAATAATTCTGTAGCGAAAGGCTACATAATGAAAATATTTCCGCGTGATGTGGAACGTCGAGCATTATGGGCGACAAATGTTGGAAAAATTGGACACCAACGAAAAATGCATATCTCTGCGAGATTAAGTAACATATTTGTACAGTTTCATTATAAGAAAATTAATAAAATATATGACAACTTTGTGTCTTTTTAAAGTTCTACTTATTTTCTATATGTCAATTACGATTATTTAATAAGTTAATCTTTTTTCTTATTATATTATGCAGGTACATTTTGCTCCAACTATGTGGGAATAAAAAACTGATATGCAAAAATTAAAACCAAATGCGGTTCCTACAATATTTAGTTATTTGGAAACAAGGAAAGAACAAGGGCAATAGGAGTCAAGCGCGGGAGACGTTGCGCAAATAACACTACTATCGTAGCGTAAAACTTCTTTATTTTACTAAAGCGCTTACATGTTTCGGTTCATTTTTGAGCCTTCTTCAGAGACAACTAATAAACTCACATACATAGAATAACAATTATTAACTAGTCATGGTGATCTTCCTCACCTCGAGAGTATAAATGCCGGAATTAAATCCAGATAAGAATGCAGTAAAAAAAAAAAGAAAAAAGGGAAAGAAATTTTGAAAATCTCGAAATAAAGAAAATGTAAAACTAATGTATCAAAAAATTTTGAAATTATAATTAATTATTCCGATGGTTAGGAAGCTCACCCTGATCACAAGATACCGCATCGCAAACATTACTCTTAATAATTCAAAAACCGGTTTCTGATAAGTTGGCCAATCAGTGTCAGACACAGTTAGTCTCTTTTTGATTTAATTGGTCTTTATTGAGACAGTAATTGGAAAACTAGCGTTAAAAAATTAATCAAAATCAAGAAAAGAAATTTTGAAAATGATCTAAAGTCAACGCCCGACAGACTTCTTCCTGTGTACGAGCGACACTGACCAAAATTTCTTTCTCTTTTTTTCTTTTTTTTTTTACTGCATTCTTATCTGGATTTAATTCTGGCATTTATACTCTCGAGGTGAGGAAGATCACCATGACTAGTTAATAATTATTATATTCTATGTATGTGAGTTTATTAGTTGTCTCTGAAGAAGGCTCAAAAATGAGCCGAAACATGTAAGCGCTTTAGTAAAATAAAGAAGTTTTACGCTACGATAGTCGTGTTATTTGCGCAACGTCTCCCGCGCTTGACTCCTACTGCCCTTGTTCTTTCTTTGTTTTCTGATTTATAAGGAGTCTTAGTTAGGTTGATTTATTATACGTTATTTAATTATTTTTTAAGAAAAGAATCAAAAGAAGAAATTGAAAATAATGTTACACAAGTTTCCATAACACATAAGGATAATAAAATAAACAATATACCACTTTGATCAAAAAGTTTCCGGAATTACCACCAGGTAATGTTCTGAGTCAATTGATTTGAGTTCTGTTTTTTTGGTTAGGTCGCCACATCTATCGTTGACGTTTCCACCAAATTTTATCGCCATAGCTTGACATTTGTAAAAGTTACGCCGTCTTGAGTACATCTACCTCTGCACGGTTTTCGATTTTTTACAGTTTTAAAAAGGAGTTGAATTTGCAACATCCGTGAACATTTAACCAAGAACGAAACGAATACCATCCAACAGCCATCGAATTCACCCGATATGGCTCCCTGCGATTTTTTTCTGTTCGATCGAGTCAAAAAACCACTACGGGGAACGCGTTTTAAGCCGAAAGGAGGTAATGGAAAAATCGAAAACCGTGCAGAGGTAGATGTACTCAAGACGGCGTAACTTTTACAAATGTCAAGCTATGGCGATAAAATTTGGTGGAAACGTCAACGATAGATGTGGCAACCTAACCAAAAAAACAGAATTCAAATCAGCTGACTCAGAGCATCACATAGTGGTAATTCCGGGAACTTTTATTCAAGTGGTATTGTTTTATTCAGAACATCTTACTTTGGCCGATCATTGGCGCTCTCTACCGTATGTACATTGCCGGTAAAAAATCTTTGGACACCATGCATACTTATTGTATACCGATAAAAATGTTTAAGACAAACATGAATATTCGATCAAAATCAAAGAAATCATATTTATTTATAAAGTATAAGAAACAAAACAAAACATTATCATTTGACTCTTACGAACCCTTGGAAAAAAATAAAACCTTTGTAATCTTCTAAAAATAAAACCTTTGTAATTTTCTAAAAATAAGCTTTTAGTTGACAACAGTGATTTCAATTTCCATTCCGCTTGGCGCTGTATCTTTGTCCGTGTGTTTGCAAATATTTCCGCTGTTTCTTTTGTATCATCGTAACGTGAAAATAATTGTAGAAAGTTGAGAAACAAGGATTTGATAACAAGGTATGTGGTGCTCTAGTTAATACAAGTTTTTATTTTTTTATTGAATTAAAAAAAATATTTGTGTGAATTATAAGAGATGGCTCCGCGATGACATTGTAAACAAATATGGACCGAGAGACGAGGGCCGTAATCAATACATACTACAACAATGGTTTTTCTATTCGTAACATTGCCTCAAAAACTGAAGATCCTCAGGTCCACTGTTGCATACATCATCAAGCGTTTTCGTGAAATTGGAACCAACAAAGATCGACTACGGGTGACTACGAAAGCTGAAGATAAGTTTATCGTGCTGCTCTCCAAACGAGATAAACGGCGAACTGCTCCTATAATTCAAGCAGATTTCAACTTAGGCACGACAAGCAGATATCTGTAGCAACTATCAAAAGGAGACTTAGATCAGCTGGTCTCTTTGGTGGAGTTGCTGTATGGAAACCACTTCTTCGTCCAGTAAATAAAAAGAAAAGATTGCAATGGGCGCAGAAACACAAGAATTGGACTGAGAAGATTTTAAAAAAGTGTTGTGGACGGATGAGTCCAAATTTGAGACATTTGGTAGCAAAAGAAGAATATACGTACGATGCTCGGCGAATGAAAAGATGATGCCCAATTGCATTACACCAACTGTCAAACATGGTGGAGGATCCGTAATGGTTTAAGGGGCATTTTCCTACTATGGAGTGAGTACTCTGTATAGAATCAATAGAAATCTCGATCAGAAAGGATACCACAAAATCCTTGTTCATCACGCAGTTCCTGCAGGAAAAAAACTGATCGGCCGGAGATTCATTATGCAGCAAGATAATGACCCGAAACACACTTCAAAGCTTTACAAAAATTTCTTGATGAAGAAAAAAGAAAAGAATATACTAAAATTAATGTAATGGCCACCACAATCGCCTGATCTAAACCCAATCGAACTTCTATAGGAAGAACTTGACCGTAAAGTGACGAACCAGTGTCCAACTTCTCAAGAAAGCCTCTGGAATATATTAGAAGCCTCTTGGAAGCAATTAGAGCCAATTATTTTGCAAAATCTAATCAACAGGATGCCTAGAGTAGTCAAAAATGTGTTAAGGGTTAAAGGTGGCTTTTTTGATGAAAAGAAAATTTGACTTTTTCTAATCGTAAGGGTCTCAAATGATAATGTTTTGTTTTGTTTCTTATACTTTATAAATAAATATAATTTTTTCTTTGGTTTTGATCGAATATTCATGTTTATCTTAAACGTTTTTATCCTTATATCGTAAGTATGCATGGTGTCCAAACATTTTTGACCGGCAATGTATGTTGTACAGGGTGTAACAGCGACATACAGGTCAGTATGACGGGTTGCCTATTCGTACAGGCGCGCACGTTTGTTCACAACTGCGTAAGCTTAATCATTGAGACGGTGTAATCACTTACATATCTTTTTCGCGTATACAATTTGTTGTCCGAAGTGATTTTCATACATTTATGACAGATTTCCGTAGCAATTTGTTAAAAACAGAAGTTGAAGAGATGATATAGGTTATAAAATAAATTTTATTAAGAAAATCTTAGGTGTTATATCTTTTTTATTACGAGGAAAGCTCTATCATAATTGATCATAAACTAAATTAGAATATAAATTATATATTATAATTTTATTATTTAAATTAATTATAATCTTATTATTTAAATTATATTTTGCTAAAAATGTTTATGCACAGTACGAAAGTCAGCAGTTAGCACATATGTGCAAATTTAAATAGTCGACTAACGAATTTGATCCATTGTAAATTTTAATGATGACAGAAATGATCGTTAACGAATCTTACAATATTTATTTTGGTATATCTTGAACATGATGGAACGATATAAGGTGAGCTATTCCCGTGGATGCACAGTAGTCTAAAAGTAGTGGGGAGCTGATAGCCAATCACATTTGAGCCATATTATAAAAGTCCAATATAGTTAATGGTATGCTTGTCATTGCGAGAGTGTGAATTAGTAGTGGTGAAATTCGTTGTAAAGGACCCCGCACTATCCTTATCGGAAATGGGGTTCCGCGGATTTGGCTATAACTTTGCCAATTTGTTATTTAAGCCATACTGATGAAAAGTTATCAAGGTCACAACTTAATCCTATGAGCCATTTTCAATGTAGAGTCGCTCGAATGTCTGTAATAGTATGTATCTGTAATAGTATGATGTTCTATATGCATATCATTCTTTTACTCTTAGCGTTTCTCAGGATTAACGTCGGAGACCTATCTGGAATCTGAACCTTTTTAGTAAGTGGATATATACAGGGTGTCTAAAAATTAATGGTTAAACACTCGTCAACGGTTCTCATCTCATATCAGTACTATATGATAGTCACGTGGGTAGTCATGTGAGAGTCGAACATATTCGAGTCACGACAAAAGTCAGTAGACACCCTCTTGCCGCGATTATCACCTACCCCTCGTAGAAAGGCTCCGTCTATATGTCGTTGATTTGAACAAGTCCACGACGTTAATCCTGAAAAACGCTAAGAATAGAAAAATGACATCCCAGGTAACAAGGTGACGTAAAGTGACATCTTAATGACATGTTATTAATGCTAAAGATGTTATTAAGACGTCATTTGACATCATCTTGCTACCTAGGATGCATATAGAAAATCATACTATTACAGACATACGAGCGACTCTACATTGAAAATGGTTCATAGGATTAAGTTGTGACCTTGATAACTTTTCATCAGTGTGGCTTAAATAACAAATTGGCAAAGTTATAGCCAAATCCGTGGAACCCCATTTCCGATAAGGATAGTGCGGGGTCCTTTGCGCGTTTAGTATGGCTCACATTTGATTGGTCGTCTCCCACCCATTATGTGTGTGCAATAGCTCACCTTACGTCTTTCCACCATGTATTTTGAACTGTCATTCATGCGGCTGACATCTGATTGGTCGAAATTCACCCATTCCCACCCCCAATGCTGAACGTTTTCCTGATAAGCGACAACCAGGGCATGGCTTTTTCCAAATATTATATAATAGAATATGTCAATATGGAATGTTGCACGTTCCAACACGACCACGGCATGTATCTCAACGAGAAGAGAGGATAATTAATGCTGTAAGAGAGGCAGTTATTGCATACGATCACTAAAAATGTTGCACATGACTTACAACTAAGCCACATGAAAGTCCATAGAATTATAAAGCATAATCGATAAATTAGAGCCCTATATCGGTCGAAGCTAGATCTTAAAATGCTTAAATAATTCAATCTTGAATCACTAAATATGATATACAGGGTGTTTCCAAATTAAATGGCAAAACTTCGGGAGCGTGTAGAGGAGTAAAAAACTAAGAAAAAAAGTCCTATAGACATATGCTCGTTTTTGCTCCGTTTCAGAGAAATCGAAAAAAAATGTTTACATTTCTTGCCATATCTAGCACCGACATATTTGATTACATTTTCCACTTTCTGTTATGAATTTGTCAGTCGCTCTTTGAAAGCCTTTAA
>NW_017256051.1:2261674-2263395 GCF_001594055.1 Mycetomoellerius zeteki
TATATATACTTGACATACATACCACAATTGTAGTAATCCATTCACAGTAAAATACGTCGCGAGATGAATGGAAAACTAGTGTCCCTTAAATTAGATGCAGCTACATGAATGGATCGGTCATTTTTAGCTATAAATGTGCAATTTCTATCCGACGATAATCCTTTGACGTGTTTATAAAAAGCTACATACACCAACAATTGTTTTAAAAGCAATACGAAAAAGGAAACCAATATTGTGTTACGAGATGGCATTCAACTGTCGACATGATAGAACGCTTAATAGAACTGAAACTCTGTTGCGACGAATCTACAAACAAAGATTTATATTTGGCACCTGAAACATGGAATAAATTAAAATCCATTGTAGACAGTTTAATATCTGCACGTATAGCTACAAAAAAGTTACAAGAATAACACTTGACCATTGGTGACTTTTACCATGTATGGACTCTTTGCATATTAGAAACTTCAAAAGTAAATACGACATTAGCAATCGATCTTGTTGATGCAATGAAGAAACGTCAGACGCAACTGTTTCAAAATGATGTCTTCCTTGCGGGAATATTTCTGGATGTCAGATACAATGTTGTACTATCATCACAAGAAACCAAACAGGCTAAACAACATTTAATAAACATATGGAATCAGCTTACGAAAATTGAGACATTAAATAATCCAAGAATTAACATTGCCTCAACATCGTGCTATGAAAATAGTGATTCGGATGTGGATGAAATTGAAACTTTAATGAAAGAATTTGAACGAAAGAAAAGAACGAAATCTCCACCATGTCTTATTGTTTGTGATATAAGAAATCATTTAAATTCTTTTTTTCAGGTACCCCGTTTGAAATCAAAAGAAAATATTTTACAGTTTTGGAAGAAAAATAGACGTTCAATGCCCGATTTATATAAACTAGCTAGTATTGTATTAGCTGTTTCTTCCACACAAGTTAATGTTGAACGGTTATTTTCATCATTAAAATATATTTTATCACTTCTTCGTAGTAATTTAAACAAAAATATAATAAACGATATATTATGAATTCGATCAAATACAGAAAAACAATAAAATTATAAATACATAACATAGAACATACTAATAATTGAGAGTAATAAATGAATATTGACTGAAACATGTATATGAAAAATTTGTAATAAACCTATTTAACAGTTAATGTTATTCTTCCAATTATAGTATTATTCAATAAAGGTAAAACTTTTAAACATCTACGTGTCATTGTTTCGTTATCAATATTCAAGGTCGGCAAGTTACTTGTAACGTCATTACCGTTACAATTTGCTTTTTTCGGTGACGAATGGATAATGACGTTATACTTTCTTTTGAGTAACATTTATGGTAACGCAGTTACATTTTTGAGGTAATAGTAACGATTTTACTAGTTACTCTTTTATCGTTTTTTTATTTCTAGCTACGTAAAAGTCTAGTCGTAATTAGAGCGCGCAAGTGCACGCACAAATATACATATATATACATTATATACATACAATATATACATATATATATACATACAATATATACATATTATATACATACAATATATACATATATACAGGGTGTCCAGCCCCACTCTTCCAATCTCCCACAGGAAGGTAGATGGGATCGAAATAAACATAAAAGTCCTTTACCGTTTAGCGATATCCGTAATAATAATCGAGATATTAAAGTTTGAAATTGTACTAATGAGAGCGCGCCTATAGA
>NW_017256051.1:2263572-2268577 GCF_001594055.1 Mycetomoellerius zeteki
CTCTCATTAGTACAATTTCAAACTTTAATATCTCAATTATTATTACGGATATCACTAAACGGTAAAGGACTTTTATGTTTATTTCGATCCTATCTACCTTCCTGTGGGAGATTGGAAGAGTGGGGCTGGACACCCTGTATATACATACAATATATACATTTATCAATTTTTAAGCTTCATTCCTTTACTAAAAGGTAGAATTCTGACATAATTTTTATATTTACAAAAATTTGCATATAATATCATTTTTCATTAGTAGAACTAATGCGCACTCAATACACTTTAAAGCTGTTGTACACAGATCGACGTAAAGATGTATGTTTAATAAAAATATAGAAACGAGTTAAACCACGAAATCCTCAATACATTTTATTATGCTATTTGATAAAATATAGGCTACTTTAACATTTTATCAATTGAAATATCTCATTTTTACATTCAGATTAGGAATAGTGTACAATGGATGTAATGTGCACTGAGTGCGCACAAGTTCTGCCAATGAAAAACGCTATAATATTTTATTAGTGTCAAGAAAAAAAAGTAACGATTCGTTACATTTAGAGTGCCAGTAACGGTAACGAGTTATTTTTATAAGGTGACGTTACCAATCCTGTCAATATCATATGCTTTAAGGAGTTATATCTGAGTGAATACCTGAAAACGTAGGGTAATTTTGGGATTTTTTTGTAATTAAATAATAAAATAGTTGGAAATTCGGTTTGAATACCTTTAATGCAGTATATAATAATAGCAATATCGCGGTATAATACCGGTATTACCGAAATATTATATGTACATCGGTATTATGAAAAGTTACCAATCCTGTCAATATCATATGCTTTAAGGAGTTATATCTGAGTGAATACCTGAAAACGTAGGGTAATTTTGGGATTTTTTTGTAATTAAATAATAAAATAGTTGGAAATTCGGTTTGAATACCTTTAATGCAGTATATAATAATAGCAATATCGCGGTATAATACCGGTATTACCGAAATATTATATGTACATCGGTATTATGAAAATTTCGGTTGAATACCAGTATTTGACGTTCAATACCGGTATTTGGTCTCGATTTTTCGTATACCGCTATTATATAGAATAGAGGTATGGTTGATACCGGTATATAGTTGTTAATAAAAGTATTTCGGTTTTGAGTCCCTGATCTTGTTGAATACCAAAAAATACCGGTATTTTTCATATCGTTATAAATTCGAAAAATGGTAAATTATGACGTATTTTAATGCTCGCGTAGAAAGAAATTAAAAAAATTTTTTGAGGTGGCTTAATAATAAAGAATATAAATAATAAGGAGCATATAGCCACAAACTAGGTAAAAAACAAATAAATTTGTTTTTGACCATCCTGACGTGTTAATTACTAAAACTGATAAAGGTGCTACCGTAATTTTAATATTTTAAATTCTAATAATTACAACGACAAAATGCACGAATTTTTATCCGACAAAGACACTTACATAACGATTAAAAAAGATCGATATAATGAATAAAATGACAACGGAAATTCGCACACTTATGACAAGTTGGAAAACCAAAAATTATATTGATCAACTCACTTACAAAAAATTGTATATATCGGACGGAGACTTACCAAGATTTTCCTCTAAGAATTATTGTAAGTAGCATCAACAGTCTCTTCTTCAATCTAGCTACTTTTTTAAAAGATATTATAGATAAAAGCATTAAAAGAAATTTTGGATATATTGGCCCGTATTCAGAACGCGCTTTTATCTCTGAAATTCTATAACATGCGTGACGTAAAGTATAGTATGTTAGCGCGCTAACATCGTTGTAAGCGCGTTCTGAATACGGGCCATTAAGAATAGCTTCGATTTAGTTAAAAAAATAAATGATACTACTAGAACATAATTATCAAATCGTATCGTTCGACGTAACTTCTATGTAGACAAATATTCCAAATGACTTAGCTCTGAAAAATATCGAGAAAAGATGGGAATGGATATGCAAAGACACGATAATACCTATCAACGAATTTCTATAAGCAATCTCAATTATTCTGAACTCTACTTTTTTTAAATTCAATGACGTAATTTTCAAACAAGTTTTTGGTTTACCCATGGGATCTCCTCTCTCTCCAATTTTAGCTGACGTTGTAATGCAAGATTTAAAAAATGACATTTTTAATTACATTTATTCCATTCTGTCACCGCTACATTGACGACATTATTTTTGCAGCTCCAAAAAATCAAATTGACACAATTCTTTGCTCCTTTAATTCATACCACGAAAGAATTAAATTCACTGTTGAATATAGCGACGATAGAGGAATAAATTTTCTTGATGTCAGAGTGTTAATAGAGGATGGAATAATTAATTTGGTAATTACAAAAAGCCTACTAATTCTGGAAGATACTTAAATTTTAATTCAAATCATTCGATAAAACACAAAAAAAGGTGTAGTCATTGGACAGTTAGACAGAATTCAATTCCTTGCCCATCTTAAATTCCACGATAATATATTGTTTCTTTAATTAATATATTTCAAGGTAATGGATATCCCTTGGAATTCCTATCACATGAATTGACAAGTTTACTTTGTTGAAAAATTATTACGCACCTCCGCTCGCGTTGACTCTTATTAGTCCAATTAATTTATATTGTGTTTTTAATAATAATGTGTTAATTTAGACAATAACTGGGCATGTGTCTACGCAATTTGCACATATTTTTAGGGGGAAAGCTGCTTCAGATATTGAATAAAACTCTATCAAATTCTTGTGCACTTCCTACACAGTATCGTTACAACTAATGAGAGAATACAGTAATACTAGACAGTAACTGGATAATCGTCTACCAAAACTGTGTATATTTCTACCAAGGATATATAAGATTTTAAAATTAATAAAAACAAGAACGGAGATTAAATGTGTACTACATAGGCATAGAATACTTACACCGATAGTGCAGAGGATTACATGTACATTTGTTACGGAATATTCCTTCGCTGCGTGATATACAATATATAATGTCACCAATACAATCAATACATGGTTAATCGTGTCCATTGTAGAAAAAACTATACGTTGAGCACTCCAATTCGGCTTCTTATCTCCGGAACTTATGATACCTTCAGTAGAATCTTCATGTGAAAACCATGATTTAGTTCCCATCGATTGGAGTGAAAATCCGCTGTTGTTTTTATTCATCATTGTTCTGCAATATATATGATTTGTTACCAGTATTATGGCTAGTAATCAGTCGAAAGAATTCGTGATGATGCATCAAGAGTATGCATCGTCTCCAGCATAACAACAGTCGGATACAGTCATATACAGAGCTGACGACGATGGCGCGGTGCGCTTGAACTTTTTTTAACCTCTTCAGTCTTGATTTTATTGAAACAATGTTAAAAATTTTTATTAATCCATTAACGCGCAGAAGAACAAAGTTTTTTGACTTCGAGGTAATTTGTTAATACACTAAAACATGAAATATTTCAACGAAACTTGGTACCCTAAGGTTTTGAGGGTCGCTCTTCACGATGGCAACGTCAGAATTTTATTTCGACCATGTAGAAATTAATTATGGCGGTCGGAACAAAAAAATGAAAAAATGATCGATTTTTTTCTTTAAAGGTTGATTTCGAACTGATAACAATTTCTCTAATTTTCGACAAGTACACCATTGGTGGTCAAGATAGTTGTACTTTAAGACGCCATAATGAAATATTTTAAATCCGTCATGGCAGATCCAAAATTGCGGCCGAATTAATAAAACCTTGAAAATTTAGTGTTTTTTCGTACAACCTCATCAAATTTGAGTTATGTCCAACTTGTTAAATGTATACAACCACAGATCAATGATTTTGAGGTCTATATCTTTTACATTCACAGCTTTCAAAATGGCTTTCCATATTGGAATCCAATATGGAGGTCTATAAACTCGAAAAATCGCTAATTTTTGTATTTTTTTTATTTTGTACACCGTTTGAAACTTTAATCTTCAAATTGTTAGAGTGTTAGGAGTGCGTGAAAATTTGGAATCATTCCAGAGATCCAACATGTCTGATCCAACATGGTGACCCAATAACTTCCAAAATTCAATCTTCTTTTATTATATTAGAGGGTTTGCGAGTTATCACCGTGTCTTCTTTCATGGTCAATGCCAACGTTTCGTGAACCATGCTGTTCACTTCATCAGGGCGAGGGGTGCACTGATACTGAGCTGCTTCCCCGGGGGACTCCCTTTTTATAGGTAAAACACTGTCGGGAGGGGGGGATTTTGGGAAGTGGGGGGGATACTCCGTTGGTCTGTCATGAGAGCAGTTTTCCATATCTTGCTCACAGTATAACCTGAGTCTCTGTTTAAGTTGTCTGGATGTTTCTGTATTTCCAGGGCCTCTCTATGTTTCCTCGGGAAATACGATGTTGTCGTGGCTAAGGTTGTCGTTTTGTCGAATAATATTCGGTGTCCTGTCTCCAAGTTGTGTTCTGCCAGGGCTGATTGTGTGATGTGTTTCAGCCTGACGTCTCGTTCATGCTCCTTCATTCGTGTGTTGACCGTTCTTCCGGTTTCGCCAATATACACCTTCCCGCATGAACAGGGTATTTTGTACACTCCTGCCGAACTAAGTGGAGGTCTCTGATCCTTGGGATTTCTCAATATTTGTTCGATCTTCCTTGGAGGCTTGAAGATAGTCCGGATGTTGTGTTTGTTCAAGATTTTATCGATTCGATTTGTTGTTCCTTTTACGTATGGGAGGAACGAGAGCCATTTTTTTCCCCTCTTCCTGTGATTCTTGTGTGTCTGTTCTTTTTATCCCACTCCTTTGTTTGTTGATTGTCCTGTTCACCTCTTCCTTATTGTATCCGTTCCGCTGTAAAGTTTCTTTCAAATGGTTAAGTTCCGTTTGCAGATGTTCTTGGTCAGAGATGCTCAGAGCTCGGTGTACGAGTGAGTATATTGCCGATTGTTTTTGAGCCGGGTGATGGTGTGACTCCGCATGTAAGTATCTGTTCGTGTGTG
>NW_017256051.1:2268605-2270213 GCF_001594055.1 Mycetomoellerius zeteki
TCTTTGCCGTGTCTCCAAATTGCGAATGTGTCGTCTACGTACCGGAACCAGATTTCCGGTTTGTTGCTTGCCTTACGGAGGGTCTCTGCTTCAAAGTGCTCCATGAAGATGTTTGCTACTACGGGGGAAATAGGGGAACCCATAGCCAAATCTGGTTCCGGTACGTAGACGACACATTCGCAATTTGGAGACACGGCATAGACGAACTTCACAAATTCCTAAACTTTCTCAACAACCAACATAACAACATTCGCATAACTAGATCCGCGATGACGGGAGACAACCGAGAGCCCATAGGAGTACCGTAATTCTGCTTATATATAACACTATCGAAAACAAAGAAAGTAGAATCTAAAACAAATTGAACCGCTTTGATGAATTCCTCCTCAGGTAAACAACAATCTCTAGAAATAAATCGCCAATGGTCTTTGATGCAGTCCATCGCATAGTCGATGGGGACGTTATTGAAAAGGCTAACAACATCCAATGACAATAACTGAAATTCATCACTCAGCCGCCTACCATCAAGCTCCTTAACAAGTTTAAAACTATTTTGGATATGACTATTCGCCTTAGGAATTGTTTTAATGATAATAATATGAAGAAACACTGCCAACGAATACAAAGGACTGGAGTTTCTGCACCATTCATGTGAGCATTTTAGAGAAATTTAAATAGTGGCATATGTGCTCGCGTTTAACTTTTGACTATTTGTTTTTAAAGATTGACATTATATTAGCTCGACTTATAAATTATTTATTGTTCTGTTCTGACGTGGCTCTTTGAATAAAGTTGACGGTCATTACGTATGTAACTTCCATATGGTCTTCCATGGATAGTATCTTTATTAATGTCATTATATTTTAAATTTCTACTTATTGTAATATGACGTATTTCGCTTTGAATTGTGATCTGCGAAGGTGGAGGGTGAGTAAAAAATGCGAGAAATTACATAAAATTAATACAACTAATATTATTGTTCATTATTGTACTCTTCTATTAATCAACCATTAAACAACGAAAAGATTTCACGACATTTCTCAACTAGGAAGTAGGGACATGCTCATCCTCTGTCGAACGCAGAGATTATTTCCAACATTGCGAATTGGAATATTGTATAGAAAATCACATAGCATTGCTGAAGATGGTTTGAAGTAAACCGAAATGTCCAAGAATCTTGTAATACGCAATAATAAGTATTGTGAATATATTATATGTATTGCGCTCGAAGTACCATGCTGAGAATGCTCTCATTGCCCACTTATTAATATTTTATTATTATTGTTTGTTTTTCGAGAACATTAAATGTATTTTGTTGGTTCAAATATATCATTTTTTCAAAAAAATATACCAAATCTCTAAATTGCGTCAATTACAAACATAATATACAATTTTTCAAACATTATTGTCGTACTACTTCTTTTAAAAAATAAAATCGAAATATAAAAAATTATATTCTGAATTCATTACAAATCTTTATTTTTTAAAAATAAAATCTAAATAATACATATTTTTTTTTTACCGAATTTTCCGATAATTTATGTAAGAGTGTTTGTTGTTTTACATTGAAAATGACCCGATCGGTGTCGAAACGTTTGTATTATATAT
>NW_017256051.1:2271261-2277589 GCF_001594055.1 Mycetomoellerius zeteki
TACGATTATTAAATATCTTACATTATAATTGGCTCGTTACCCTTCTTTTATTTATTGATTTATTCTAATTGAGCCATATTAACAATTATTACATATTTTTTTATTCTCATTTAAAGGTCTTTCTTTTCCCAATCAAATGTCATATATTTTTCTATTCCAACTTAGTAAAATTTAATTACAAAGAATTGAAAAAGGGTAAAAGTATAAATTAAAAAAATTTATTTCAAACAAAAAAACTTTACAATAAAAAAATTTAGTGCTGTGCTACACGATTAACAGTACAAAATGCATGATATCACGACAAAATTACCTTTTTTACAAAAACATAAAAAAAGGTGCCAAATATACACGCTTGTATGTATGCTCCTTGAAAAAACAATTTTTTATTCCAAACCTATTCCAAACTATCAAAGTTTAAAAATTTTTTAAATAGTATATGTGAAAAATGTAAATTGCGCCAATTATAAACAGAAAATACATTTCGTTGAAACACTAATGTTGTATAACTACTTTTAAGCAATAAAGCTCAAGTAGGGTAAAACTTTCTCTTTACACAGTCAGTCTCAAATGACGTCCAAGTGACCTTGACTTTGACCTTGATCCTTAAGAAGGTCAAGGTCATTGACCTTTTCTGTCGCTCATTATTCATTAAAAAGTTATGGTCGGTAACTGGCATGCAACATAAATTAATGTGTCATTCCTCGCTAATTCTGACGTCACGATTCAATCGCTATGGCTGTGGTGACTACTCAGAAGCCTTAAGGCAGAGAATTTTTTTTAAAGCAAGAAATCTATTTTAAAGCAGAGAATTTTTGTTTTTAAAAAAAACAGAAAATCTATTTTTAAACAGAGAAACTTTTCTGTTTATAACTTTTTAACGAATGACGAGCGACGGAAAAGATTAATAATCTTGACCTTCTTAAGGGTCAAGGTCAAGATCAAGGTCACTCAAAGTTTATTTGGGGCTGGCTGTGTAAAAGGAAAGTTTTACCAAATATTCTTTTTAATTTAGTATTTTTTTTTAAATTTAGTATCTGGGTTTCATTTTCATTTAATTAAAAAATAAAGATATCATTTTTTTTTGTTTTATTAAGTGAAGAAATTAAAAATGATTATTATTTTTTAAGAAGAAAAAGTAGGACCACTTGAGTTTTATTGCTTAAAAGTACTTATAGAACATTAGTGTTTCAACGAAATGTATTTTCTGTTTATAATTGTCACACAATTTACAGATTTCACATACATATTGTACATAGGTCGTCTGAAAAGTTTTGAGCCTCAACATGAAGATGGCATTACTCGTAAAAACAATTTTGATACTATAATCGTACATATTTTGAAAGATACCTGCGAAAATTATAGGTACTTCCGGCGCTTAGTTGTTGTTTGACAGTCATTTGTGCCAGTCAATGTCAATGTTTTTGTAAAAATGGAAAAAATCGAATATCAGCAGTCGCCATGATAAAAATTCACGAATTGCGGTTCGAATTAATTAACCATCCACCATATTCACCAGATCTGGCCCCCAACGACTTTTTTCTGTTTCCTAGGCTCAAAGTTTGGCTCGGAGGACAGAAATTTTCATCGAACGAGGTCATCGCATCCGTAGACGCCTATTTTGCAAAGCAAGACAGTCAGTATTATTTGAATGGATTAAAGGGGTGGGAGCATCGCTGGAAAAAATGTATCGACTTAAAAGGAGACTATGTGGAAAAATAAAATTGAATTTGACCGAAAAATTACTTGTTTCTATGTTAGGCTCAAAACTTTTCAGACATATATCACGATTGTTATAACTTATCTTATAACTGCTATAAGTTACTGTTTCTTGTCACATATATAATATATTAAATATATCATGTTATTCATGTTAATTCTAAATGGATAATGCAAAGCATTCTTAATTATATTTTGTATTATTACTTTGCTTTGTGTATAATTATTTATTAGATTATTTCATTACTTATCAATCCTACATTACAAATGCCAATGTTTTATTCGATCACTCAGGTCAGAATACTTCGAATTCGTAATCAAGTCTTGTATTTTGAAATGTAAATACTTATTTTTATTGTTTTGAAATAAAAAATAATAGAATTAACAGAAATAATAGAAATATAATAGAAATAATAGAATTACAGAAACATCTTACTTTATGAGACTTGACTATGATTTTCAGCTTTAGATATTCAAAGAATATTGCAATTAATCAATTATTGTGTAATCTGCTTACGAGAAGTTTCATATTTACAGATAAATGAGCAACTGAAAAGGCAAAATGCTGTATTGGCATGTAAGAGATTCAAAGGTAATCACACTCACGATCAAAATCACTGAATTGGGGCTAAAAATCTGCATTGATTTTAAAATTGATCGGTCGAAAATACTAAAGATAGTTACGGATAATGCACGAAATATGGTTAAAGCTTTTACGAATTTCGGATATTCTAATTCCTTACTCTGTTGGCACAAGTAAAAGTAAGTTATTTTTGCAATTATGCCAATTATAGGTTAGTTTTGTAATAGATAATAGAGTAAATTTGCTTCAGCCTTTTACTATAAAAAAATGAAACATTTTACTTATTATTTATGTATCTTAGTTTATATCGTTGTATTAGTTATATATTAAGAGCGAAAAATTTACTTACAGTAAAAAATATTACTACATAGTGCTTTATAATATTCATTAAAAAGAAGATTAAAATACTTTTGATCTATTTAATCAACAAATTGTCCATCATATATCTTAGTCTCTACTAACGATGATTCAAGCACAAATCGAAATGACTCAAATTCAAATGACACTGACTCTGAAAACTCTAAAGATGAAGATGAAAAGTGTCTCAAAATAATTGAAATTGATTTAAATGAAAGCTTAATGAATGACGCTGTGTCATCAACGATGCGTTTCTTACAGCTTAAATCTTATCACTTCTACTAACGTTGCAGAAATATTTAAGGAGAAAAAGTGTTCAGATAATAAAGCTATCCGAATTTATCAATCTGCATTTGAGAAATGCAAAGCCATATAGAACGTCAAAGTCATCAAAATGCTCTGAAATTTATGAAAAGATTACTCAAAAAGCTTCAATGTCACCATGTGTTACTCGGTGGAATTCTACTTATGATTGTCTTTTAAATTTAATGAAAATTAAAATTAAATTAAATTAAATAACCGAGGCATTTGGCTTGTTTAATATTAAAAAGACCGAACTCTCTCTCTCTCTCTCTCTCTCTCGAATTTTTAAACAAATATTTGCAATGTCATCAGCCAGTTGCTGAAGCTCTAGATAAGTTGCAAAGTGAAAATAACTTTTTTTACGGCGAATTAATTCCAGTTTTGCTAAGAACAATGGAAAGCCTTCAAAAGCTACAGAATATGCCATTATAATAAACTTTATATATCAAATATACTTCCGGTCTTGTAAGCATACTATTATGTAACATGGAAAAAAGATGTAATGATTTTACATCTTCAACTCGAAGCCAACGATGCTATATTAGTAGCTGTTTCTCATTCCTATTTTAAATTGCGATACCAAAGAAGAAAAAAAATTACGCGCAGAATCTGTTTTTTTCTTAGAGGCAGAAAAATATAATAAATACATCAATATTGCTGATGATATATTAATGTTAATACATCTACCAGTTCTACCACTACTCGGAATGATTTTGTATCAGAAAGTTTTTTTTTCTTTTCAAATTGAAGACGATAAGAATATTACGAATTGAAAACAAACACCGTACAATTAGAATGTATGAAATATTTTCAAGATAAAGATGTCACTGTGCAATTTTTGGACTGCTATCCAATCGTAAAACGGATATTTATTAAGTTCAACACGTCTTTACCATCATCTGCACCGGCGAAAAGATTATTTTCCTATGGCGGCCTTGAGACCAAACCGAAGGAGCATGAAGGACGCCAATTTTGAGAGGATGATTTTAATTAAAGCTAATAAATTGTATTTGTATTGAATACTATTGGTATTGAACTATTCAAGTATTAAAGAGTTTCATATATATAAACTTAATAATATTAACTATATTAAGTATACGTATATGAATATCTTCAATACTACAATATCCAATTATCCAATAGTACTCAAATATTCAATATATAATTATTTTTATTATGATTTTTGTTGCTTAACTAAGTGTAATAGCATTAATATTATTAAATATTAATTATAGGCTTTATTATAGGCTTATATTATTAAATATTAATTATAGGCTATTATAAAAAAGAACAATAAGAAGAAGAAGAATAAACTGAAATACAATATAAAATGTATAAAAATTTAAATTATATGCATATATTCAAATAAAATTATTAAAATATTTTATATTTACTATTTTAAATTTTTATTTAGAATACACATTTCTCTTATTTTATATATTAAGTAAATTTTCGAAATCTATTTTTTATTTAAAATAAAAAATAGCCTTCGAAAACTTATTTAAAATAAAAAAAATAAGTTTTTGGAACCTATTTTATATTTTTTATTTCAAGTAAGTCGTATCAGTTGTTTTACCAATTTCAATGATTTTGTATTTTAAATAAATTTTTAGAACTTATTTTATATTTTTTATTTTAAAAGTTTTATTTTAAGTTGTATTAGTTATTTTATCGAGCCTTGACGAATATGATTCATTTTTTTTTCAATGTTGAGAAATGTTCCCTTTTTCGAATGTAACCATTAATTTCAAGTTTGACCTCAGCAAAAAATTAAGAAAATTCTCAAAGCTCAGGGGATCCACATTGAGCTCGGTTATCTTATATACGCAAATAATTAATAAAGAGACAATTGGTCCAAACTTAAAAGAAGATGATAAAAGAGGTAATATTACTTACGTAAATTAATGTTGGAAATGTGTGTATGCAAATTAATAGCACTTTTATATTGACTATTTTGAACAGACCGATAATGGTCTACGAAGCAAAACTATGCTGTACAAACTTTTTCCTCGTCACATGTCAGCAACTGCGGGATTAATGTGGATGATGGACAGGGGATCGGTCGTGAACAAAGTCCTATGAATTGAGATCGATATTAGATGCGACTATCGTAAGAGCGAGTTCGTATTAATCGACGTAAACGTGACGGAATCTTCAGTAAATGGGAAAAAATGCAAGATGTCCCTAGCGAGATTTTGTTGTTTACAAGCGCTTCACGCCTGATAAGCGCGTGATAGTTACTGTACTCACGTAATTCACGTTGCATTAATAAGACGAATACGGCACGTATTGGATGTTATCAGATGTCTTTTAAGACGTGTTAATATCGGTATCAAGCTAAAGACTCCAACTTTCTTTGCGATGTACGCTTTATGAGTAGCCACCGGTTAAAGTTGTAAATATAACGGAGAAGTGCGAAAAACTTTTGTATATGAGTAATGATATTGTATGCAGGTGTAAGTGATTTTTTAATACTGATCATGTATATATGTGTTTATACATATAATGTGATTAATTAATCAATATAGTTGGCGATATAGTTACTATTTTTGAGAAATACTTTAAGTTTATTTCAATAAGTTTTGTAATCTGTAAACAGATCTGACAAAACTCTTAATAAATTTTAAGTATAGTACTTAAATGATATTTAAATATATATTTAATTGATACTCAAACAATATTTAAATTTATTATATCCACATAATAAAGGACCCTGCACTAATCCTATATGAAATTGGGTTTCGGTTAAATCAAATGGTCTTCTCATATGTTATAGCTTATGACCTGCTAAACAAAACATATAAGTTTTAGCGAAAAAAATGAACAGTTTTCGTGTTTGATTCACCTAAAGTTGCTGACATTTCACCATGAAATGCTCAATAACTTCTAAACGGCTGACCTAAAATGGATAAAATTATAGTGTTTTGAAAAGGTCTCAACAAGGACTATAAGAAAATGAAAGAAAAAGTGGGGGGTCTCACTTAAAAAATCCGTGTGGACGTTGTCATGACCTTGGCGACGCCACCCAAAGTCAAACTGATGAAGCCAGTGGCTAGACCTTTTTAAACTCTACAACTTTTATCTAATACATTTTTTTATAAAACTTATAGTTTTCGAGATATTTTACTGTCTCGGAACATTTTATGTTCCTTATATGATTTATACCATGGGGCTACATATAATTATATTCCACATAGCATTACGTACTATCATATATTATGTCCAAGTATGTAGGGGAGACCGGGAATAGTAGACTCATTTTTTAGTTTCAAATTTTTATAGACGAAATTAAGAGACTTATCGAAAAAATGAATTCTACACCAGTTACTACATACATTTGACTATCTAATAATATTTTAATAATAAGGG
>NW_017256051.1:2279004-2293207 GCF_001594055.1 Mycetomoellerius zeteki
CCTTTAACTAGTAACTAATAATGTATCTTTGACCAGTCAATACGGTGTCGCGGATAATCATTTAGTTTAGCTATGTTACCTCCAATATTAATAAAATTACCCTCATAAGATGCGATTTTGAATGAAATGAATGAAGGACATTATTTTTGCCAGATTCAATCGTTCCGTTCAAAAACAAAAATCGCGTCTTTGTATGGTAAAATTTATTTTTATATATTTTATATATAAAGTTATATATGGTGTAAAAAGACATTAAAAATATAAAAATATAAATAAAATTAAACTTTTGTTGAATATCTTCTTTTTATACACATATTTTATACATTGGTTAAAGGTACAACACTCCCTGGTCAAAGGTAATACAATGTGGGTGTTGTACCTTTGATCAAAATTCAATTTTTTTCTAATGTTAAAAAAGATGTACAAAAAATATCAGTTTGAATCTATAAAAAATACATGTTTGTGTTAACGCTTCATAGAATTTTTTTGAATTTTTAGACATCAAAATACAACTTGCACAAGAAAAAATGTCAAAATTGGTCAAAGGTACACCACCTTCCCCTATCGTATGTGATATATTCTTATACGATCTTGTATGTTCCAAAATTCGTATGTGAAAATTTTCTTGGAAGATCTCACAAGAATTTTTCTTGTAAGAATTTGTAACAGGGTAGAACTTGATCAATTCAGCCGTTATTGAGATCCGATAATCTCAATTCCCCGCAATTCGCCGGTTCGCGTAAAGGAGGCACGGCAGTGTCGCTGCACTTGGCTTAGCGCTGAGACACTACCGTGTCTCCAGATAAAGACATGTCGGTGCACTGGAAAAACAGCTACATCTAGTGACTTTGTCGGAGTTGGAGCTTCGCTTTAGGATCCCCTTAAAATATATGGAAAAATCGATTTTAAAACAATATAATATTTGAAAAGAACTATTCGTCATTACGCACACACACAAAATAGTTCTAGGAAAACATGAGGTTTATCTAGTCAACTTGATCTAAAGGATCAAGTTGACCTAATATATACCAAAAAAACGGTCTTATTGATACTCCTTTTATTAAATGTATTAATATAACTTATGTAACAATTGTAATATGCATATCTACATAAAATAAATGTACATACAGTTGATACCTTATATTTGTAATAATTTTAATTCATAAATTTGAGTTTTAAATAAAAGCATAATTAAGAGATCTACAAATATGATTTAGGCAACCAGTCGCCTACAGCCCATTCTACAATTGCGTAAGCGTAGTTGTAAGTGGTTGTAGTTGTAAGAATTAACCAATCACAGTCAAATATGAGGAGAATATTCGACTGTGATTAATCAATTCTTACAACTACAACTACTTACAATTACGTTTACGCAATTGTAGAATGGGCTTAAAGCGTATTTGTAGATCTCTTAATTATGCTTTTATTTAAAACTATCAAATTTAAGAATTAAAATTATTACAAATATAAAGTTAATAAAAAGAGTTATTAATTAATACTTACACTGCCGGAAATTGAAATCCCAACACCATGAAAGAGTTGTGCTAGATGAATGAAAGTTATACAAAATGTTTGTTTACATGAGTTATTATATTGATATCTATTACAAGATCACAATTCCAGGATACGAGTGTAGTGTACCATATAAACATTAAGTATGTATATTCCGACTTAATACCCATTGTAGTCACCTCTATTGAATGCAGGCCTCTAAACGTGCATGCATCCGATCGTAGAGGATGTAAACAAACATTCTATGTAACTTTCATTCATCTAGCACAACTCCTTCATGGTGTTGGAATTTCAATTTCCGGCAGTGTATTTCATTAATAATCCAAACTTGAAGAGTTAAGGATATTTTATAATTTCAAAATGATAACAAAATTATAAAAAAGTTACAGATTATTCTAAATCACGTTTAAAAAGAATATGACAAATTTGGTGACTATCTAGATTATAAGGTATTTTAATAAATAGTAGTATTTTTTAAATCCGTGTTCTAATAAAAATATATGGAAATATATTATAAAATATATGATAAAATCTCAACTTTTTAATATAAGTACATTATATATTCAAGATTATTTACGTAGAGTTATATTGCGATGCATAAACTAGTTGTCCAGTAAATAAACAAAACATTTATTTGTTCTATATCTTTGTAATTAATTAGTGAATCACAATGAAACGTTGCATAAATTATTTTGAATATTTAAAGTACTTATAAAGAAAAATGTAAATTTTTTTTATCATTTTTAAAATTTTAATTTTTAACAATAAAAATAATAAATAAAATAAACTACAAAAGTGTGTTATTAAACAAAAATATAATCTTATTCACACAACTTTCATATGTATATAGTTTATTTAGTGTAAATATTAAACATGCTTCCAAATTTAAATTTCTTTGCAGGGATTGCACGTCTAATACATCCTTAACGATTACGAAATCTGAATTTGAATAGTTAACAGTTATAAATACGAAAAATTAATCATAACTGTTTACTTCCGAATTCGGAAGAATCCCTTCTTCTAATCTTTACTTTCGGACGTTATCGTACTTATGTAATGTCTACGTCTTCATCAGAAGTTTGATCAAAAGTTTTATCAAGTTGATTGTGTTGAAGGATAGATCAAAATTGTCTCTATTTTTTGAATGATCTTATTGCATTGAAGAGGATTCGAATAAGGAGTCTACACAACTGATTTATTTATCTTTTGCAAATACTTTAATCCGGTAATAATTTTGATATTTTGACACTAATGCTACGGCTCACATTGGAAAATTTATTTAATTTTTGTCATATTTTCATACTAATTATTTGTTTTATTATCATCACTTATCAGTCTTTCATGAATACCACCTACTGTAATAAAATTTGTAGTACAATTTAGAAATCTTGATAGACATTTTTATATTCTATAAAAATATGTAATCTTTAATCTTTATAGTAATTTCAAGAATGTATATACAATAAATGTAATATGTATCGTACAATAAATATTTTTTCACGAAATATAAACATTTAGAATAAAATTAGATGATTACATTTATTACATACATGATTAAATTTATTTACAGTTTTTCGACACAGTAACATCTTGCTAATATAATGCCTGATTGTGCATCAAAATTATTTAAGAATTGCTTGTCAATTTAATTTAATTCGTAATATTATTCCAGTAGTTTAAGTGCATTTATAAGTCTGGAAAATCAATTCGGCGCGCAGTTTGAAGGACTACAAATATAGTATATACAAGTACAATACATATACAGGGTGATTCAGACCACCCGAAGGAGCCGGCATATACGTATTTCTCATGAAAAACTGAGTCGAAAATGTCAATAGCAAAATATTGTGGAATCAATAGTTTTTAAATGGTGAGCCTTTGAAACCTTCCAATCACAGGACGTGAAGTTCGCGCCATCAGGTGCGGCGCAACCAAGCGCCGGCCGCACGAGTGCTTTGATGAATACCACTAAACCGCACGATGTTGAATGAGTATTGCAAAAATTTTAAAAGCTTTTTTACATTATTAACAGCTACATAAATTGATCACACACATATCAGTTACATGATCTTTTAAAGTGCTATTATTAGCACGCACAAAAGTGTAACTTATTAATTTTTTGTCTGTATTAGTGATTTCGATAAAAGTTTACATTAAGGGATTCCCTCCCCCAATGATCTTGACCTTGACATGTTGTCAAGGTCATGACTCTGACAAGGGAACCTCTCGAGGTGATAAATTCTGATTTTAATGAAACTTTGTGAACTTGTAGTTTACATAAAGAGATGAATTTAGAAAATATCAGTTGCTGCCCAAAAACGGTTTGAAGGGGTGAAATCACCCTTTACGTGTACAGCGGTTTTCAGCTTTTTCCGTTATATCTTGAAAACTACTTGAGATATAAAAAAATGTTTTATACAAAAGTTTTACAACAAAATTAGCTGTATTCAATAGCGTTTTTAGAATAATTATTTAGCAATTTTTTTTCTAAATTTTCGAAAAAAAATTGTTAAATAATTATTCTAAAAAAATATCATTGACGTGAATAAATAGAGGTAATTTTATTGTAAAACTTTTGTATAAAACATTTTTTTATATCTCGAATAATTTTCGAGATATAACGGGGAAAGCAGAAAATCGCTTCACACATGAGGCTTGATTTCACCCTTCGAACTCTATGTTGGCAGCAATTTTCAGAACTTTAAAAAAATTATTATTTTTAAAAATATTTATGATAGATGTAATTTTATTATAAAGCTACTTGTAGAAAAGAATATGATAAAGATAAAGAAAATGATAAAATGCTATCATTTCCACACCACCATCATGAGGTAGATAGCATGGTGCGCTTTTTTTATAGTGGTTTCCCCAGTAGGCCTATTCCACTCTAATTTTTTTATGCACGAATTATTCCAAATGCCGTCATTGACTACTTTGGAACGTTTAAAAGATGTGTTTAAAAAGATATATTATTATTATTACACATAATAATATATTCGCGCGAGTAATATTTAAAAAATGCTTATCAAAATATTGTAAACTTACAACATCCTTCTCCTCATTTTCATAATTTAATAATGCACAGTTAAATAATTTAACTCAAGAAGATGTTTTAATTTGACTCTAATTTATTTACTTTCATACGTTAATGTGAACGTTGCTTATGTTGAAATTAACTACAGAAATGGATTGATTAACATTTTGATACACATGGAAGTAAAAAGATAATAAAATGTTATTTAACTCAAGAAACAGGGTTGCCATTGACATCTAATGGCTCCTTTGACATCTAACAGTGGTGAGTTACGGTACCATATATTTCCTGTAATGTTTAAGCACATTTTTTGTTATAAAGAGCAATGAATGTATTTATTATAAATTTTAAAAACTACTTGTTAATCTCGTTATTAATACTAACATGATTATTATATGACAAAATGTTCACAATTATGATATTCTTCAAAAAAATGCTGCATACAAAGATATTAATATGTACAATAAAAATGAGATTTTATAATCTCACATAAGATAAATCTCACGTGAGAGATAAGATAAATCACATGCATTTTTACAATACAATAAGCGTCGCTGCAAATATCTTTGTATGCAGCATTTTTTTGAAGAATATCATAATTGTGAACATTTTGTCATATAATAATCATGTTAGTATTAATAACGAGATTAACAAGTAGTTTTTAAAATTTATAATAAATACATTCATTGCTCTTTATAACAAAAAATGTGCTTAAACATTACAGGAAATATATGGTACCGTAACTCACCACTGTTAGATGTCAAAGGAGCCATTAGATGTCAATGGCAACCCTGTTTCTTGAGTTAAATAACATTTTATTATCTTTTTACTTCCATGTGTATCAAAATGTTAATCAATCCATTTCTGTAGTTAATTTCAACATAAGCAACGTTCACATTAACGTATGAAAGTAAATAAATTAGAGTCAAATTAAAACATCTTCTTGAGTTAAATTATTTAACTGTGCATTATTAAATTATGAAAATGAGGAGAAGGATGTTGTAAGTTTACAATATTTTGATAAGCATTTTTTAAATATTACTCGCGCGAATATATTATTATGTGTAATAATAATAATATATCTTTTTAAACACATCTTTTAAACGTTCCAAAGTAGTCAATGACGGCATTTGGAATAATTCGTGCATAAAAAAATTAGAGTGGAATAGGCCTACTGGGGAAACCACTATAAAAAAAGCGCACCATGCTATCTACCTCATGATGGTGGTGTGGAAATGATAGCATTTTATCATTTTCTTTATCTTTATCATATTCTTTTCTACAAGTAGCTTTATAATAAAATTACATCTATCATAAATATTTTTAAAAATAATAATTTTTTTAAAGTTCTGAAAATTGCTGCCAACATAGAGTTCGAAGGGTGAAATCAAGCCTCATGTGTGAAGCGATTTTCTGCTTTCCCCGTTATATCTCGAAAATTATTCGAGATATAAAAAAATGTTTTATACAAAAGTTTTACAATAAAATTACCTCTATTTATTCACGTCAATGATATTTTTTTAGAATAATTATTTAACAATTTTTTTTCGAAAATTTAGAAAAAAAATTGCTAAATAATTATTCTAAAAACGCTATTGAATACAGCTAATTTTGTTGTAAAACTTTTGTATAAAACATTTTTTTATATCTCAAGTAGTTTTCAAGATATAACGGAAAAAGCTGAAAACCGCTGTACACGTAAAGGGTGATTTCACCCCTTCAAACCGTTTTTGGGCAGCAACTGATATTTTCTAAATTCATCTCTTTATGTAAACTACAAGTTCACAAAGTTTCATTAAAATCAGAATTTATCACCTCGAGAGGTTCCCTTGTGAGTGACTTCCAACAAATTTTAACCGTAGCTCGTTATTCGTTAAAAAGTTATTAACAAAAGAAGTTTAAAAAAATAATGTCTCATTTCTGCTATAACGAAAGTTGTAAACCAATGTAGAATCTCGCTTTGTGTTGTAAAGTATATGTGTGGATACAGTGGGTTTCGTCCCCTCTCCCCCCCGTAAAGAGGTGCCTGACTTTCATAATTGTACTGTTGCACATAGATTTTGAGTTTCCCCGCGAAGCGACTTTCACCTCACCTTCCCCCGTGCAAAGGGGCGCTCGACTTCCATAATTGTACTGTTGCACATGGGTTTTGAGTTTCCATACGAAACGACTTTCACCCGACCTCCCCCCGACTTCCATAATTGTACCTCCATAATTATACGATGAAAGAGCAATGATACCGAATTTGAGCGAAGAAATCGAAACAAACAAGTAGGTGTGTCTTAGTACGTATTTCCAAATAAATTCTCTGCTTTATAAACATGCAGTAATTCATTGCTTCAAAATTTACTGCTTTAAACAGACAAATTCTTCGCATTAAGAACAAATTTTCTGCTAAAGCAGTGAACTTGTGTTCGCGTAAAAAATTTAAAAACACAAATTCTTTGTTCTAAAGACACAAAAATTATATAAAAAATTATATAAGAAAATATTTTGCGCTGTTAAAGCAGAGAATTTGTTTCATCGGAGCGCATTCATGTCCAAAAGTTAGGTTTTATTGAACTTTTTTTGTTAATAACTTTTTAACGAATAACGAGCGAGGGTTAAAACTTGTTAGAGATCACGGGGTCATGACCTTGACAACATATGTCAAGATCAAGTCATTATTTTTATCAATATAAATAATATTAATGTCAATTAATATTATTTATATTAAGTAAAAATATAAAATATTTATGAGGTACGCAATTTAAGCGATCGATACGCATTCAGCAACTTTCCCTTTAGTGAAGAGTGTTTTAACAATTACTCGCTAAATTTTCATGTTTTTAATTTTAGAAAAAATGTTTCAAATAAAAGTTGTATAATCTAAAGACAAATAACACTGACAATATTAAATTTACAATAGTAATAAAACAATAGTAATACAATAGTAATACAATAGTTATAAAACAATAGTAAAATTAGTTTTAACATATAGAGTTTTTTAAGATTACATAAAGATTGGTTAAAAAAATGGAGTTATAGGATCTTTTTACATAATATTGATTTGAGTAATTAGATTGATTTGAAAAATAGATTTCTTTGAAAATTAATTTTACCATTACTTTTCTCCTACAAAATAGAATTTTATTTGAACTTTAAAACACTCTTCGGTAAACCTTTATATTAGGGGACATATGTTTCCCGGTGCTGAAAGAAGAGTATTCGAATATAGAAATGGTTTTAAAAAAAAATTAAGTATGAGGAACATGAATGGCAAATTTGCAGAAATCTCAAAATATTGTCTGTGATTCTAGGACAACAATCGGGTTTTACCAAGTATCCGTGTTTTCTATGTCAGTGGGATAATAGAGACCGGGAAAATCATTATAAAAAAGAAAAGTGGCCAACAAGATCATCATTAGAACCTGGTTCGATGAACATTAAAAACCAACCATTGGTTGAGCCTTCAAAAATTCTTCTCCCTCTCTTTCACATTAAACTAGGCTTGATAAAACAATTCGTCAAAGCTCTTGATAAAGAAGGACAGTACTTTGAGTATTTGAAATAAATGTTCAGCCAAGTATCTGAAGCTAAGATCAAAGAGGGAATTTTCGACGGACCACAAATTCATACATTATTGAAAGATGAATCTTATGTGTCAAAAAGACTGACATCGAAAAGGCAGCATAGATTAGCTTCAAAGAAGTTGTAAACAAATTTTTAGGTAATAAGAAAAGCGAAAACTACAAAAACATTGTGGCAAATGTGTTAGAAAATTTCCGCAAATTAGGCTGTCTCATGAATCTGAAGATACATTTCCTCCATTCACACCTTGACTACTTTCCTAAAAACCTTGGAGACTTCAGTGATGAGCAAGGTAAACGATTCCACCAAGACATAAAAGAAATGGAAAGATGGTATCAAGGAAGATGGGACATCAATATGATGGCTGATTTTTGTTGGACATTGAAGAGAGAAATGTCGGCGAAAAAAACAAACGTAAGAGGAATCCATTACATTACATTTGAAGACAAAAGAGTGTGGAAGCCCGCACGAACATAAATCGATTTTTTTTAGATATTCACAGGTAACAACGATACAGATGTGATGTACGGGCAGTTAATGTGTCTGATGGCTGCTTGCCTGAAAGTTTGTCTGTAGTGTAACTCCTCGGGAATTATTGGATTTGTGATGTGCGGTCTTTCCATTTCTTTTATGTCTTGGTGGAATCGTTCACCTTGCTCTTCACTGAACTTCCTGTGTCTGTAATGTGAGGCACACAGAGATCATCGTTAGAAGTTATGCAAGAGGTGTAGATACGGTGTATACAGAGTGTTCCAACATTATCCGTCTTTTTTCATTTAAAACAGTATTTTATAAAACCCATCACATGGATCATTGTTGCCAGATTGGTAGTTCATATAAATGTGAACAATCGTGCCGAGTTTCATGATGATCGGTTTAGTTGATTATAAACAATGAAGGCCGAATCCATATCGAGTAAGCATTGTAGCATTGCATAATCAAAGTAAAACCGCTTCTTCAACATCAAAAAGGTTAAAAGTACCGATTTCTACGATCCGGGATGATATAAAAAAGGTACCAGGAAACTAATTCTCTCGCGGATTGCCCCGGAAGAGAGAGAAAGCGCACGGTAAGGACAATACAGTTGAGAGAAAAGATCCGACGACGAATTAAGTGAAATTCTACCATATCCATCCGAAAAATAGCAAGATCCTTCAACATCGGTGTTGCAACGGCTTCCAGAATTTTACACGAAGATCTTAAATTGAAATCATACAAATTCAACAAACGCCATTTGTTGAACGAGCGAATGAAGGTGAATCGATTGAAAAAAGCGCGTATTTTGTTGAAGAAGGTTGCAATGAAAAAATTTTTACCATCGAGCGTCACCACAACTATCAAAATGATCGGAAATTACGGCCAAAAGGTTCTGAGCAAAAAACCATCGTTACCAAAAGTCATCATCCTGTCTCAATTATGGGCTGGTATTACCAGTAACGATAAAACACCCTTGGTTTTCGACAAGGGTATAAAAATCAATCAAACTGTTTATCAGAATCTTTTGAAAGACACTGTGATCCCATGGGCACAACAACATTTCAAAGAACAGCAATGAATATTTCAACAAGACTGGGCACCATCCCATTCAGCAAAGAAAACTGTTGAGCTCTGCAAAACTTTGTTTTCGGAAATTTGAGACACAGAGGATTAGCCTTTCAATTCACCAGATCTTAATCCAATAGATTATTCTGTGTGGTCTATTATGGAATCCAGAGCCTGTGCAACTAACCACAAGTCTGTTAATGCATTAAAAAAAATCATTAAGTAAGGCATGGAACAACATTATCATTGAGGAACTTACGGCCATCATTGATAATTTCCCTAAGTTGCGGGCATGCATCAAGGCAAAGGCTAGTTATATCGAATAAAGTATGCAATCAATTTGAACGTCATATCAATATAAATATTTTCTATAAACTTCGTTTCCATGTAACAATTATTAATAAAGTTATGGTTCTTTAAAAAAAAACGGATAATATTGGAACACCCTGTAGATGGCTGAAAAGTATTTTTCAATTCGAGAAACATATGGTCTAGGTTTAATCACAAGTTTTTGCCAATGGTCTTATTGTTAGAATATATCAATACAGCAGATTTCGAGGTTTTTGATTCAGTTTTTTGCTCTAGATTGAAAATTTGCGCTGGATGATCCCATTTTTATGTCAGATTCGTATTTTGCGACTCAAAATACATAAGAATAGCTGGGTCTCCACCTGAGTACAGGATACTTCTTTTGTGAGCCTGTGTAATTAATATCAATACAAGTCGAGTGCAAAAAATATATTTGAGCCAATTTTATTTTGACGTCATTTGTCTTTTCATTACGGTTATTTAATAATTATAAAATATTTGATTTTAAAAGAAATTGAAAAGAATAAGGGTAAGAATTATACGTCAAAAGATATCCCCTTCTCAATAGAAATCGACTTGTTTTTGCGTTTTTTCGAAAAATAATTTTTGTAGAAGTTATATAATCTGTTTCGTTTTCGTTGGGCCACCCTGTATAATGTATACAGGGTATCCCAATAACTATTACCTGAAATATCTTCTAATCCATAAGATGTAAGGAAAAATTTATATAACCAAAATTACACGATGTAAAGAAGGCTATCATATGGTGATAATAACTTTTGTCCAGGTAAAGGCGCTTCGAAGATTCCAAGATCAACTTCGTTTTTTTAAATGGAATTGTATGATTTTTTACACAATATGATTCCCCTAATTATTCTGCATATAAAAGTATAAGGTAGAGATGTCAAAAAACCAATAGTTTACGAGATATTTTATACTTTATTGTGGTATATATTGACATAAAATGTTAAATAACTCTTAATCTATTAATTTTTTGATAATCATACTTTAATACTTTTATGAACAGAATAATGAGATGAATCAATTTGTGGAAAAAAAGCACATAGTTGCTTTAACAAAATATGTATGCAAAATGAATAATTTTTTAAATAAGCAACTATGTGTTTTCTTTCCACCAATTGATTAATCTCATTATTCTGTTCATAAAAGTATTAAGATACGCGATTATAAAAAAAATAATAGATTACGAATTATTTAACATTTTATGTCAATATGTGTCACAATAAAGTACAAAACATCTCGTAAATCGTTAGTTTTTTATATCTCTACCTGAATACTTTTATATGCAAACTAATTAGAGGAATTATATTGTGAAAAAAATTCATATAATTCCATTTAAAAAAACGAAGTTGACCTCCGAAGCGCCTCCACCTACACAAAAATTATTATCACCATACGATAGCCTCCTTTACATCGTGTAATTTTGGTTATATAAATTTTTCTTTACATAGATTAGAAGATATTTCAGGTGATAATAGTTATTGGGACACCTTGTATATAGAGTGGAGCATTTTAAGCTCCAGGCGAATATTTAAGAAAGATATTGGAAAAAGTTTTATACAAAAGTTGTAAGTTTTTTGGGGGAAAAGAAGGTAAAAATAACAGATTTTATATATGGGGCATTACCAAAGTCAAATCAAGGTCAAATCGATTTTCTTTAATGGATCATCATATTTTGTATGCCAAAATTTAATAGCTGGTATCAAGAGTTTTTCAAAACATTATAATAAAGTCATTTTTTATTAAGTAGGTACTTTTCGAGTTATAAGGCTTAAAAGTTACAGTACCGCCGGCATTAGTACTACCAAAGGTGTCTGACCGACAATTAAAACCTCTTAAATGTTTTTCGGGATCGTCACCTGGATAACATTTGTCAAGATCAAGGCCATTGGAGGTTGTACCTATTATTTTCATTTTTACATAAAAGTGAATTTTTAGTGCAAAAATGAAAATAAGAGGAATAATATCCAATGGCCTTAATCTTAACAAATTATCCAGGACATGATCCTGAACAATATTTAAGAGGTTTTAACCATCGGTTGAACACATTGAGTAATGCTAATGTTGGCGGTACTGTAATTTCCAAGTTTTATAACTTGAAAAGTATTCAATGGAAGATAACTTTATTATAGTATTTTGAAAAGCTCAAATCTTAACAAATTATCCAGGACATGATCCTGAACAATATTTAAGAGGTTTTAACCATCGGTTGAACACATTGAGTAATGCTAATGTTGGCGGTACTGTAATTTCCAAGTTTTATAACTTGAAAAGTATTCAATGGAAGATAACTTTATTATAGTATTTTGAAAAGCTCTTAACACCACTCTCTCTCTCTCTCTCTCTCTCTCTTATTAAATTCTGGTATCAAAAATAGGATATTCCATTTAAAAAAATCGATTTGACCTTGACATGATCTTGGTAATGTCCCATATATAAAATCTATTATTTTTATCTTCTTTCTCCCAAGAAAACCTACAACCCTTATATAAAACTTTTCCCTGTATTTCTCTCACAATTGAAATAAAAAAATTTTATTATAAAAGAACTTGGCGCTATTAGACTAAGCCAAGTTTGCTAGCGGCGCCAAGTTTTTTCATATTAAAATTTTTTTATTTCTATTAAATGCTCTTTTTTCATGTATTTTTGTTTAAAAGTAGTTACATAACATTAGTATGTTTCAACGAAATATATTTTCTGTTTATAATTGGCACAGTTTAAAGATTTCACATATTTTTTTTGAAAAATATTATTATTATATACTTTCATAGTTTGGAAAATATATTTGAAATAAGTATGGAATAGGAAGTCATTTTTTTCTTCAAGGAGCATACAAGTGCGTATAATTTATGTAACGGTTTTTTCTGAAAGGAGCACGCACACTTGGTGACTCTTTTTTTATTTTTTTTTAAAAAGGTAAATTTGTTACGATTTAATATTACAAGGCTTGAAATGAATTTACAGATATTATTTAATCTTATTTTACGTATGGATTTAAAATGTACAAAAAAGTTATTTTATTAATTTTTATACATCTCATATTTAAATATTACACGTTATTTTCTAAATTTATTTATTTTATCATTATGCTTACACTATTGTTACTTTTTTCGACACTATTACGGATATTATTATATATTATCACATTATGTAGGATATTACAAATATTATAAAAAAATAACGTAAAAATAAAGGAAGCATACCAAAATTTGCAGAATGGGATACGTGAGCATTGATAACTCATGCGCTGCAAATTACGTAAAACTGATGATATCGCTTAAGTGGGAAAGCCATGTGAACGGAACAACAGAGTCGATATACCATAGTGTCTGCTAATTCTCACGTAGCGATAATATTTTTCGATATCGATCTCATATCGCCTGTAAAATCGTTATATTGATAGAGATGTTGAAGGTTAACGTTATCTCTAGTTATCATATCTAGTGTCTAATGACAGATGCGAATTCGATAATCAATAATTCAATTATATTTTGAATTATATATAGATGTAATTTGCTAAAAGATAAATGCTCCCGAAAATTATTTATGTTGAATATTTTTAACAATAAATAATTAATCAAATTAAGCAGAAGCATTTAATATTCGTATCACATATTTGCTTATACTTATGCTAAAAGCTTATTAGTCTTGTTGCTTCGACATTTGCATTTCACTCTAATAAGCATAATTGTTATTATAGTTTTTTAATAATAAAATATAACAAACATTCAATATGGCTCAATCAGAATAAATTAATAGTTAAAAGAAGGGCTACGAGCCAGTTATAACATAAAGAATATTTAATAAACTTTCATACATACATACAAACGTTTCGACACCGATTGGGTCATTTTCAATGTAAAACAACAAACAATCTTATATAAATTATCGGAAAATTCAGTCAAATTATAATGTCCAGTAAAAAGTTCGGTTGTATTCGTAATATGCGGTCCATATGTAAAAATATCAAAGATCTCATCTTACGTTTCACAATTCTACAATCTTAAATTGTCTTAGAGCCAGTTTCACAACTCACGATTAACTCTTATTTAAGATTGTAGAATTGTGAAAAGTGAGATGAGATCTCCTTTGATATTTTTACATATGGACCGCATATTACGAGTACAACCGAACTTTTTACTGGACATTATAATTTGACTGAATTTTCCGATAATTTATATAAGATTGTTTGTTGTTTTACATTGAAAATGACCC
>NW_017256051.1:2293524-2298188 GCF_001594055.1 Mycetomoellerius zeteki
TATATATTATATACATATATATTTTATTTAATAATATATGTATACACGATGACCCATTTTAATCGATAGATCTAAATATCTCCTAAAATACACCAGCTACAAAAAAATGGTTGGGACAAAAATTATCGAGGACGATGAAGGTCATTTATCTGTGCTAATAATTTTGACCTTCAGGTCGATTTTCAAGGTTATTTGAAGGTCAAAATTATTTTTTTAAATGGAAATCCCTATTTTTTATTATATATTCTTGTAGCTTATCTCGAGAGCTTTCCAAAACACTATAATTAAGTTCATTTTCATTAAGTACTTTTCGAGTTATGAGGCTTGAAAGTTAAAATATCGGTATTACGCAAGGTGGGGATACTTGAAAAATGTTGTTTTTGCTCAACCACAACTAGGGAAGATATAAAGGAACGAATCATGTTTGCTTCAAATAAAATGACAAATGCGATTAGTCAATTCCTATGGATTAACTGGCCAGTTAAGTTAACTGAGCTTGGTGACAATAGCCCTTAGACGGCTGAACGAGTACCCTTTGTAGTCGCGTCAGACGGTCAGTGCGCCGCCCCTGCCTAGCTTCTATACGCGACCTGTGATTCGGTAACCTTATCCTTTAATAACTCAAAAAGTAAGCGTCGGATAAAATTTTCGTAGAGGAAAAGTCGTCTCAGAATTCAGTCAGGAACACGTCTTTGCAAGGACACGGGGTTATTCTGAATCACCTTGTAAAATTATAATAAATATTTACCATACATTACATATTTATTTCAATTACAACGGAATGAATTTATAATATTCTATGAATACTGAAAATAAAGAATGGGCTCCTCCATTCTCATCAGAACGCAACCATATTTTCTTCGTCTCTCCGATTTTAACACGATCTTTGACACAGAGATTTTTTTCTTGATGATATTCTTTGAAATCATAAAGTTGTTCGAATACGATAATAAATTTTTATTATTCATACATCGATATAATAAATAGATTTTTTTGACATATTACATTTCACTTTAGAAAAAAATCATGTTTCGACAACATACATATTATATAATATAATATATACCATATTTTTCAGTAAACTAAAGCGTACTACATCTGGTGTAAACTACATCTGGTGTAAAATATTTTTTAATATATCTGGAGACACGGTAGTGTCTAGGCGCTAACGCAAGCGCAGACGAGGAATTAAGTGTTTAGATATTTGCTGTCGAGGAAGTGGATGTCTAGGTGTTCGCTATTGAGAAAATGGGTGTCTAGGTGTTCGCCGTCGGGGAAGTGAGTATCTAAGTGTTCGCCTTCCAGGAAGTGGGTGTTCTAGGTGTTGTCTACATGTTCGCCATCGAGGAAGTTGGAGTCTAGATATTCGCCGTCGAGGAAATAGGCATCTAGGTGTTCGCCATCGAAGAAGTGGTTGTCTAGGTGTTGTCTACATGTTCACCATCGAGGAAGTTGGTGTCTAGGTGTTCGCCGTCGAGGAAATGAGTTTCTAGGTGTTCGCCGTCGAGGAAATGGATGTCTAGGGGTTCGCTCCGTTTCTTGCATGAAGTGTATGAGTATTTAGTGCATGGCATGGAGTGCAGGGTACGTTCCGTTTCTCCAATACACTCCATGCGATTTTAGTAACGGAACGGATTCGCAGGGAATTCATGCATTGATGAACATGGACAACAATTTAAAATTGACTGAATTACAAATGCATTCAATAATTACTGTTACATCTTTTTTTTGACAAAAGAAGATTTAGATTCTTCAAGCAGTTGTGATTCACTTGAAAGTTCACTTGATGAAGAAACCGACGAAACTGATATTTCAACTTTATATGCTATTCTTATGATTGGACATACGAGAGGAGTGAATGTTCCTCGTGAAAAATTAACAGATTACGTTGAACGAGTTGTATCAGGATATTCACGACAACAATTCAAGGAACATTTCAGGTAAGTTGCAAACGATATTTAATATTGTAAAATTATTACATAAGAAGTTAACCTCTTTTTCTGGCAGGATGTTTCCTGAGACATATGAAATGATTTTACATATGATTGGACCAGTTTTATATAGAATCGATGTACGAGGGTCGTCTGAAAAGTTTTGAGCCTAACATAGAAACAAGTAATTTTTCGGTCAAATTCAATTTTATTTTTCCACATAGTCCCCTTTTAAATCGATACATTTTTTCCAGCGATGCTCCCACCCCTTTAATCCATTCATACAATACTGAGCGTCTTGCTTTGCAAAATAAGCGTCTACGGATGCGATGACCTCCTCGTTCGATGAAAATTTCTGTGCTCTGAGCCAAACTTTGAGCCTAGGAAACAGAAAAAAGCTGGGGCCAGATCTGGTGAATACGGTGGATGGTCAATTAATTCGAACCGCAATTCGTGAATTTTTGCCATAGCGACCGCCGGAGTGTGAGACGGTGCGTTATCTTGATGGAACAGCACTTTCTTCTTTTTCAAATGCGGTCGTTTTTTCTCAATTTCTGCCTTCAGCTTGTCAAGCAATGATGCGTAGTACGTCCCTGTTATTGTTTTACCTTTTTCAAGATAGTCGATCAACACAATTCCATGACTGTCCCAAAAAACAGTCACCATCACCTTTCCCGCCGATAAAACCGTCTTCGCTTTCTTCGGAGCAGGTTCATCCTTCGCAGTCCACTGTTTTGATTGTTCTTTCGTTTCAGGAGTGAAGTGGTGAACCCAAGTTTCATCAACCGTTATTAATCGATGCAAAAAATCCGACTCGTTTCGCTTAAACCGCTCCAACAGGGCCTTAGAAATGTTCATTCGAATGCGTTTTTGATCCAGAGTGAGCAAGTGCGGTACCCAACGCGCGGTTAACTTACGCATGCCTAATTCATCAGTCAATATATGACAAACACGTTCTTTTGATATGCCAACAGCCTCTGCTATCTCCCTAATCTTAATTCGACGGTTGTCCATTATCATTTGATGAATTTCTTCGATGTTATCGGTGGTGGTCGCAGTTGTTGGCCGTCCCGGACGCTCATTATCAGCTAAGCTGATACGACCACGTTTAAATTCAGCTACCCATCTTTTCACGGTGGCAAATGATGGGGCAGAGTCCTCGTAAACATTTATTTTGAACCTCTAATACGTCTTACTTGGACGAGCACTCGTTCGTATCTGTCTGTGAGTCGACAGCGCCAGACTCGCTAGGGACAATCCTTCGATATAATCGATAGAATCGATATGTCAGCTCGCTTCTTACCCTAACGCGGTACACTTAAATACGGGCTTGAAATCATTAATCACAACACGCCGCCCGCCTTGCCAAATATATTTGCAATAACAATTAGGATATAAAGTTTTAAAAACAAACCAAACAAATTGTAGAGCTATGAAGCTTCCTTTATAATCTAAAAGTTTCAACGAAATGCAACGCGTGACATTTACGACCGCCTCCGCGTATCGTGAATCAATTGTGTCGGTGTAAAAGAACGCAAAGATTAAAATGTTACTTGTCTTGTTAATTGATTCAATAAAGCATTTACCTTATAACTAATTAGAAATATTTAAAACGGTAGTTCGTTTACCATAACTACTCTAAACAGGGAGCGATGTTAACAATAGCTCTTTTGTACACTCCCTGACTCGTCTTTACCGTAACTGCCCTAATGATTCCATCCGAACCAGGGTGTACTTCTATAACTTTGGCGAGACTCCATTTCAGCGGTTTGCTCTCGCTCTCCTTCAACATAACCAGTTGTCCAACTTCGAATGTTTTCTTAGTGTCCGAACGCCATTTGCTCCTCTGCTGACACGTCGTTAGGTATTCCCTTTGCCATCGACTCCAGAATCGCTGCTTCTACATGCTGCCATCTTGATAGTCTGTTTTCTGGAATCTCCTTTATATCTACCTGCGGGTAGCTCTATAAATTTTCTCCGATTAAGAAATGACTTGGAGTCAATGCGCGAAGATCATTTGGATCCTCAAACAAGGGCGTTAACGGTTTGGAGTTTAACATGGCCTCTATTTGCGTCAGTACCGTCGTCATTTCGGCAATTGTCAGACACGCATCGCCTATAGTGCCCTTCATATGTAATTTCAGTGTAAGTATCGCTGCCTCCCAGAGACCCCCGTAATGTGGAGATCTAGGGGGTATGAAGTGCCAACTTATCTGCTCGGTAGTTGCATAGCCTTGAATGTTATCCTTGAACTCCTTGCTGCCTAGTATTTCTTGCAACGCGCAATCCGTTCCAACAAAATTTTTTCCGTTGTCGGAATATATATTTCTGACCTTGCTTCTTCGTGCTATGAATCTCTTCAAAGCAGCGACGAACGAATCAGTAGTCAGGTCTTTCACCAACTCAATGTGTACTGCCTTCACCACCATGCAGACAAAGATTGCCACGTAAGCTTTATATTGTCTACTGTTGCGACGCGTACGGTCTCGTATATAAAACGGTCCGCAATAGTCCACCCCCGTATTATAGAAAGGTCTGGCAGGATTGACTCTGGCTGATGGTAGCTGGGGACATGTGCAGCAGAGGTGCCCGCCAACGATGGCGGATCGGCGCCTCTGCTGCTTCAACTGTGGGCAGCCCGGACACTCGTCTTCTGGGTGCCGGGCTGGGACGAGTTGCTCATTATGTAAAGAGAGGCGACTGGCGTCGGGGCATCGGCCCGGATCCGACGCC